>NC_056729.1:884569575-884582075 GCF_019279795.1 Protopterus annectens
AGCTTTTACAGTGTGGGTTTTGTCAGTAAGCCAGTTGGCAACCCATCGAGTGACGTAGGGATTAATGTCCAGCTTAGTAAGTTTATCTATGATTCCAGCATGGGGGGTGGTGTCAAAGGCCTTGACAGGGTCCAAATAGGCTGTGTGGACTGCTTTACCCTCATGCACGGCTCTGGAGACTGATTCAAAAAAGTAAATCAGGTTCAGGAGACAAGATCAGCCCTTCATGAACCCAAACTGGGTGGAGTCCAGTGTTTGAAGGTTGCCAATATCTTTGTTTATAAGTTCCATGATAATATGTTTCATGGCCTTGCAGATCAGGCTCGTCAAACATGTTAGGGAGCCAAGGCATATGTTCCACTATTGCCACAAGTAAGTTGTCTTTATGGTTTTACACATTCTACAGATAGAAAGAATATGAAATTATGCCTGATGTCAGCAGGCCTCCTGTGGCTGACAATAAGGGCAGCATGTACATGGTACAGTCATATGACTACAGTGGCACTGTCAGTAATGCTAACATTGATGAACTCACACAAATCTCCCAGAGAGGATGTCATGATAAAGTAGCAGGCTAGACTTCTGACCTCACCAGTGTTTGATGCTGGACCCAGGCAGCACAAGGGTCACTATCACATATGGCATCTCTTAGCCACACTACCTACAATGAGTGTACACACACTGCAGGGAAGAAGCATGTTGGTGATCATCACTGCTATGACACCAGATCTTTCACTGAAAAGGGTGCAGCACTTGGCATCAATCAGGTGATGTGCAAGATAGTGATTCAGACATATATAGCTACTTTACAAACAATGGTAGAGCTGGTGAACATGGTGCATGGTTAAAGTGATGATGTTCAACACTTGCATGGTCTGCAGGATGATTTCAACTCCTGCAAAATGACCTGGTGTTTAGTGACAGGGAAAAGACAGTGCTGATCAGATCCATGCTAACCAATATTGCACCCATTGGTGTGTCAGTGAGGCAGATGGCAACTGACCTCTATTTACCTCCTCAAACAATGATGACCATGTCTACTGCAGGTTCCAGATGTGAAGAAAAAGGTCACTAACTGAACATACACAAATGACACACACCACTCTGAAGACCAAATCATTGTCAGCTCTGGCTACAGTAGCCAACATGCATAGGCATGCCCAGTATCATGGTTCATAGCTGATTAAGATCTCAGGATGACAGGATCCAACCCCTCTGACCAGCCATTCCTTGTCATATAGTCCTACAATCTTAAAATCTCCTTTTGGCTGACAAAGCATCATGTGTCTTTTTGGCTATCATCCAAGTCATGGGTGCAATACATCTATTGGTTCTCACCATGGGACACCTCATTGTTGTATCAATACCTGTTCCCAGAGTTCTATGCCATGCCTACCATGAACTGCATCAAGCCTTAAAACTGTAGGTCAGCACAGTACACACAACAAGTATTCACAATATAATAGCTGCACTGCATCACTGGATGATGTTATTCCTGACTCCTCCCAATTAAATACTCACTTTGACCATATGACAGCATTTCTTTCACCTGTCACTGTGTCACACCCCACCTGTTCAAAATGATGATGGCTGTACCCTGCCCTCCTTGTAAGTTATGTGGGTGAAGTATTAGCTAATTTGCTGCATTACATAATCTGAGTGTGGTAATGCATGCATAATTTTTATATGTTGCCTGTATCATGAACCTCCAGATGTGGACAAGGTACTGGGTCTTTACAAGTGCCAAAATTCCTTTTGTGCAACTCATGCTTCTATTGGGTACTGCTGTAACCATTTCCTTCAATGACCCTTCTCCTGCCTCATCATCTGATATCGTAACAGGTCTCTCAGACTCTACTTTGATGTTTCCATATTGTTGGATTTTCTTGTGTGCTGACATATTAGGCAACATGATTTACATCATAATTTATTAGCTATTGGTTTTAAGTGTATACTGCAATGTGCGATTAGATGTATCCAACCATCAATATAGAAGTTAAAGCATATATTTGAAATGTTTTGCATCTCCAAATGCACAGTGTTTTAAGATATCTCAGTCCTGGTCTGGTGATTTCAGATGTTAATCATCATCTGTGGTTCAAGTGTGTGGCCAGCATCAATTGCAACACACAACAATGGACTCCATTATATATGTCCTGCTGCCTGATTGAATGAAAACTATATCTACTGATAACTACAAACTGGATGATTCTGTTGAAAGCCGCCCCACACAAAATATTCAGAGAGGCCACATGTGACATGTGTAGAAGTCATGGGAAGGCATTGTTTATGATACACTGTGCATTACACATCACCTGGCAGTTGAATGGGTCAAAGTTATTTAGTTGATGTATCAGCCACTGTGTGAAGCAGATTGGGCCTTTTTGGCAATGTGGGTGCAATTGATGACTCATAGAATATCAGAGAAATAGACTTTGTTATAAAATAAAAAGTCAGTGTTGGTTCATTCTCCTGGTGTCCATGGATGTTATATAAGCTTTTCCACATTATGATGCATCATATCAAGAATCAAATATAGGTCCTATGAAGCTGATACCTACAAAATTCCAAGCATATCCCCTGTTAGACACTGAAAGTTCCCTGTATCAAGGACGGTTAATGCTAGACATATCTACAGATCTACAGGAATGGGCATTTCATATTTCTCACTCAATTCCATGTGTGACAACATATGTCTACTAACACCCATATAATATTATCCACACAGTAGTAGTCACAATGTCCTGATCATGGAGGTAATTGTATGTTCACTGCTGCAGAACTATATGCAAAATGCATAGTGTTGCAATACAATTCCGTATATATTATCTATGAAAGAAACCACTGACACCTCTTGTTGCCATATACTGACTGCTATTATTAAGACAGTATTGCAAGTCTAGCCCTGCTCATCAAAGACTTCTGGTAGTCAGACTGAATGCGTATTGCAGTGCTTAATGCTGGCTTTATACATCTCTGAGTTTGTCAGACATGTTTCATTCCATCACTTGCATATTTGTCTTTGTATCATGGTATACAGAAATACAATTCTGAATAGACTCCAGTGATTGTTATTCTTTAGATCTTATAATTCCTCCATTTCTTGATACTCCTTTTCAAGCTATTGTATGTTCCAGTTAAGTCTAGTAAAGCCTGCTTCTTCCTTAGAAGATCAAAAAATCTTTTAATCTAGTAAGCACATGCTAATGTAATCTTTCTTCACAGTTGCACACTTTTAGGCATTGATCCATTAGTTAGTAGGAATTCTATTATTGCTATTATTATTATTATTATTATTATTATTACTATGATGATTATTATTATTATTATTATTATTATTATTATTATTACTATTATATGTTTGGGTTAGGGAGTTCAAAGCCTAGTGCTCTTATAGAGTAATGACATTGTAAAGTCATGCTCTCCATTCTATTCTGAAAAGTTGTTAACCTCTTATTGTTACCTCCTTTACATTTCAACAAGATTTCTTCATTGTTCCCAACTCATTTGATGATGCCTTTCTATACTCAAAAACATCTGAAGAATTGTGCTTCTTGAATGAAAATGCTCACTTTTTTATTTCAGGTACATAACATAAACAAAAAAAATTAGAAACTATAAAAGAACAATAATTAGTACTATATATAAGATTATAAACCCCCCAATATAAGGCAACCCAGGCATAATGAAAAATCCATCAGAATTAATTTACCACTTCATATTGGGTGTCATCCCAGATTGCATTGCAAAATCTGTTGCAGCAATGCAAGTCCTTGGTGATATAATTTATAAGTCATAAGTCCCTTGCAATAATGAAAGATACTAGCTGTCACAGTGGGCAGTAAATGAAGTAGCCATTCCAGTTCAGTAATATGAAGTCTTGAGGAATCATTCCAAGTATCCAGAACTTCAGATCAAATACATGCAGGATTGGCTTCCTAATGGCAGTGGATGTAGCATTATGACATCTAGACAAAACTTCTGTCACTGCAGGGCAGAACCTTAGCATATAGAGGCAATCAGCTTCAGCTGCTCCGGACCTCAGGCACCTCCAACATTGGTGATGTTGGAGGTATGGCCTAGCCTTAGAAAAGTGACACACTCAGAAGTATAGTACCCCCTAATTATTAACTGCAGTGAGTGTCAGCAATCTAATAACCTGGAATGGGAAAAATCCTACAGCCTTCTGGTCTTTCAGCATAAAAAGTAAGCTTGCAGCTTCTTGCACAAGTGACACCATTCTGAAAAATGCTACTAAGCAACTCTTGAGTATATATGCTTTATCTGCTCACAGGTGGAAATGTCTACAATATGCAAATATCAAACTTTGGTAAGGAGAAATAGTATAACAATTATTCAACCACTACAGCAATGCTCCTTGTAGGCTGAATGAAAACAGGCATGCAATACAAAATGTAAACATACAACACAGTAAAAGGACAGAATTCCCATGCAGTTTGATTGTTGTGAAAGCAAGTAATCTTTTTATTTATTTCCAAGCAGGCTAGATGGCAAATGCCTAAGAGACTGCAAGAATACTTAGCTTAACTAAAATAATGAATTTCTTATCACTGCCAGACTAGTTATCATATCTGGAAAAAGAAAAAAAAAAGAGAACAAGAAAGTAGCATCAAGTATCCGGGAGGTGTGGTTGTGGAGAAAGTGTAATCAGAATGAAGGGATCAAAACTAGAATCAAAAGGTTGAGTTGTCTATTTGCTGAAAGTCTTTGAGATAATTCATAACATAATGCCAAATAACCTGAAATTTAGGCATGCAAAACAGTAGTGTGATCATTGCTTTTGTGCAGCATAGAGACATGGGCAATGTAGCCAGAACAGTGAGGTGATGGAGATGAAGTACCTAAGATGGGTAGTAGAATGCACATTGTGCATGAGATGAAAAAATAAAGACTTGAGATTAGAAACCATAGCAGCTACAATTACAGAGAATGGCAAGAGTTGGTAAAGCAGATGTGGGAGAGACAAGTAGAAGGCAAGAGGAGATAAGGATGTCTACTCAAGAGGTTGTTGGAATGTATGACAGAAATCCCACAATATTTGGCCATTTTAGTGCTGGTAACTGCTTTGTGCTTAGCTTATTTCCATCATATTAGTGCTACTGCTGACGTCTAGGACTATCTAGGTACATGGAGTTTTCTGGAATATTGTTAAAGATTATGATAACTTATGTAGGTCATTTTTATCATTTAAACATATTAATATCACAGGTCTCTCAGTAACTTGTAAGCTAATTCCATTTTCATGGTTTTGATATTATAATACAAGTGTATGTCAGACCCATGATTCTCTCTCTCTCTCTCTGCACCCCATTTTCAGTCTTTAGCAATGCTATGCATGGTTATTTTTTTTCTTTTCTGTGTTAAGAATATCTTTCTGCTTCAAATCATTTAAATCATTACTTTTTTTCCCATAACATCCACAAGTGGAGAAAGTTTCCCAATAATAACACCACAGGGTAGTTCAAAGACTAGTACTACTACTGCAAGATATACTGTCTTTATTAAGATGGTCTGAAAATCTACATATATAATGGGATACTTTTTTGTCTCCATGAACACAAATTACTTTTACCGTCTGTGAATTATTAAGTTTGTGGTTGCATACATAGAGTCATTATATAAAGTAACAACAGTGCCTAAATCTAGTTGTAATGTAATTCCTTGCCTCTAAAAATATAATATAATTCATTTCACTAATTTAATCATGGTACAGTGACAGAATACAGATTCCATAGTTTTAAAACATACTGCCTCATATTATATGCATATTTTTCTCTCAGCATGCTTTTTAAACATTTGTACATTCCTAATACTAGCACTGTTTCCTTTAAGTATGTATATTTTGGCTTCATTGCCTGGGTCTTTTTCTCGCATGTGTAACAAGCTAGATCAGCACTAGGTATACTGTGTTTCAAAGACAATGAAGAGTTGTTAACTACTGGTTTACATTTAGATACATATATTTCAGATTTTAAACAGTGTCATTTTCTAGAACATGATCAGCTGCAGTGAGTTTATTATAACTTTTAGGATCACCTTGATATGACTTATATAACTTAAATGATATAACTTAAAGTTATGATATAACTTTCTTGTATTAGTAGGCAATGCTCGTTAAAGTTTATCAAATGTAAGCAGTTCTGTAATTTTTGTTGTAATATTAGTATTGGGTTCTAACCATAGTTTAACAGTATGTTTAACATGATGCTTCTGAGTTGTAGCCATTTCACAGATACTAAAAGTCCAACTCTGTAATGTAATAGAGTGCATCTCACGAGTAGCACTTAAGACATAAGTCCTTTTTCAGTTTATCATAGTTCAGCTAATCTTCATTCTCCACTTCTGTGCATACTTTTAAAGAATCTCTATTTAATTGTGAAGTAAGGATTTTCACCAATTCAAATTTGTACAATTTTCCTGAGTAGCATGGCATTTGAACGTATACACTTTTGATCCTGTGTCTTCTACCTTGGACCGCTTCTTTAAGGATGGTGTAGATTTAGAACTCACTAATGCACTTCTAGTAAGCATCACTTACATACATACATAAATGCATACAGATATTTCAAGCATGGACATTAATGCCCTTCTAGCCTGACAATATACCAGAGCAGTTGTTCCAATAACAAGTTTTCAGATTGTTCTTAAAAATATCTAAACTAGTGTTTGGTTTAATGTAATTTGGTAGTCTGCACCATACATCAGCTGCTTTCAAAGACACCCAATTAGTACACTTGTCATCCCTATAGCATTTTCAGTGTAGGTTATCTGATGATTCTCTACTTCTTTTTTGATAACCCCAAACATTCCAGAGGTAGTTGTCTCTAAATGCCCTATATAGCTGAGTAATATCTCCCCTTAAATATTCATAAGATACACAGTACAAGTTCAGATATTTTAGTCTTTCATAACTTAAATGTTTACATCCATGGATGCCCTCGATATATTTCCACTGTACTCTTTCCAGTTTACTTATGCTTGTTTTCTTATAAGGTTTCCATATTTTTCTTCCCTACTCAAGCTTGGGTCTAATGTAATTAACAAACAATGATTATAACATTTCTAATTTTCTAGACTTTATAAAACTTTTTATGCAACACATGGTTCTATGACTATAATTAACCTATTGGTTGATATAATTAGAAAACTCAAAGATGGATCTACCCATATACCCAGGTCCTTAAATGAATCTATAGTTTCAATCACTGTGTGCTGTATTAAATACACACCTTTCAATTTATGCCTGCCAAATCTCATATGCTTAGTTTTTGATGTATTTATCAGCATATTGTTTTCCTGTGCCAAATAGCCAGTTTAGTGAAGTTTGTTTGTAGACATGCCCTATTTATAACATATGTAACCAGTTTACCCAATTTCAGGTCATCTGAATGCAAACTGTAGAACTCTTCAGACAAAAAAAATAGGGCTGAATGATACAGTCTAAACAATTAAGGGCATAGGGCAGAGCCCTGCAGCATTCCCAGACTGTACCCAAGAATATCAGCTGTCCAATTGTGGTACGACACTTGCCATGTCCTATTTGTAAGCCACACAGCTATCCATCTTATCAAGAGTAAATCAATACCTAGTTGTTCTAATTTATTGATTAGTGTTTTGTATATGACCCTGTATGACCTTGTCAAATGATGAATTTAAATCTAAGTAAATTACATCACAGCACAGCACATTTTTTCATTCATAGGTGTTATTATACTGTTTTAGAACACCATGTTACATGTGGTAATAGAGCTAATTTCAACATGTGATTGCTGATATATGGTTTCAAGTCCCAACTTTTACAGTTCTGACAATAGCTTACTTAATTTTACCTTCTCCATTATTTTTCCACACCTTGAAAGTAGACTTAAAGGTCTATATGAATCTGAGTTTGTCCTGCTTCCCTTTCCCTTAAATATAAGTTTAATAAGCGCATGTTTCCAATCTTGAGGATTCTCCCCATATTTATACATCCTAGTAAATAATAGATATAATGGTACTATAAGTTCTTGGTAAAGTGTTCTCAGGTCATATTACTAATTCATCTACTCCCTGTGTTTTGTTTGGACCCGGTTTGCATAATTCTTTTTCAATATAATCTAATTTTATTCCAGTATCTGAGGTTACCTGGAAGTCACTAAAAGAACTTATCACAACCTTTGTTGAGCCAAACTGTTTTACATCAGATTTTGTAAATATATCTATAATTTGTTGTGTCTAAGAATAAATTGTAGAATCTGTATACAGTTTATCAACATGTATGGCCTATTCCTTCCACATCTTATGTATCTATAAGATGGTTTCCTATTATGCTAAATATCTTTATTTAAATTTTCTCCAGTTTTTTTATCCTGTCTCACACTATGCTTAATTTGTTTTTCCAGCTTATTTATTTCAGTTTTCAAAGTTGTAGTACAACCTGTTTTCCATTTCTTATATGTTTTGTCTCTCATCTTAATCAGGTATCTTGTTCTTATGGAAAAATACCCCCTGATGTTGTATGCCCAGATGCTGATGTTAAGCATTTTTTTGATGTTTTACACTCAAGCAATTCCTCTTTCAAAGCTTTCCACATTCCTTCTGCAGTTTTTCACTGAACGCATCACCCCAATTAGTTTTACAGCATGACTGTTTTGCTTACATGTAATCTGTAATTAATCTTCTGTGCATTGGTTTAGATTTCAGTTTGATAGAATTATCTAGCAACAAACTGACCTTTATTACCCCATGATCACTGCACATCAAGGGTTGTAAAACTTGACATGGAGCAGTAAGCTCACTAAATACTGGCTTGTAACATCTCTGTCTAAACCAACAATTCAATTAATTTCTCCATGGTTTACTTTCCCTCTGCAAATACTTTAGCTGAAAACAGAGACAGCTGTGAATTTGGTAATTGTAACTGACCATCTCAGCTCACTTCAGGGTTATTGCAATTCATTCACTATCATGGAACGTAATACAATTACACAGACTTAATGGTTCCGGACAGAAAAAAATAGCTAACTTCATTTTGTTTCGGGTCACATCAATTTAATTCTATTGCAGTGAAAACAATTACTTTACAAAGGAATACAACAATTTATTTCTATTTGTTGCTGCTTTATCATACCCACTTGTCTCTACTGTGGGATATTAGCATGAATAACAAAACAATGTCTTGCACTGTGAGCTAGGGCCATTTCTGGCACTGAAGCTACATAAAACTAAAAATACAGATTTTATTCAACTCACAAATAGCTGCTTTCCAGGTTGCACGATAAATTTTGACAATAAACACAGTCTCTAACACAGTAACTTGTCTGTGTGAAGATTTCTGAAATATTTAAGTATAAGGGCTATATATAAAGGGAGTGTCTGGTCCAAATAAAGTAAATTTGTTGGAGGTATAGATTGCGCCTGCTTCTCACTCACAGCATCCTAGTCATGCCTACAATTACACAGCTTCCCTTTCCAGGCAGGTGGATACATGCCTTCTGGGAATCACATCTCCAACTGAGGCACAATAATAGTCTGTAATCAAACTCCAGCCCAGCACAATGAGAATCACCCTTGAGACTTCAATGGATTAGAAAAAATAATCACCTTTATAAAAGAATAGATGATGTAATTGGCCTAATAATGACCCATGATACCAACTTGAAGAAATTTCCTCCAGCAAACAAAGCATTAATTGATTATATATACAAGGTATGTACACATCATCAGTTCATACCATAATATGTCATGAATACAATGCACACAAAGGCAATAAATCATTAGTCACTATATATCTATCTCTCTCTCGCTCTCTCTCTCTCTCTCACTATATATACGTATATATATATATATATATATATATATATATATATATATATATATATATATATACACACACATATATTGCTGAAACATCAACATTAAGTTCAACCTGACATGGATGAAACAGAAAAACATAGATCCACAAGAACAAAAGACTCAACTAGTAGTTTAGCTAGAGGGGAGCCCCCCCTGCACCCCCACACCCCCTGCTACTTATATATCCCAACTCTGTGATCACATTATAGTGGGGAAAGGGCATATGCCCCAATCCCTGCTGTACCTCGATCTCATGGTGAAAAAAGCTAAAACTTTTCAATCAGTTGTATTGGCTTTTTAACTTTCAGTTTAAAAGCCACCTTGAAGGAACGTTCTGCATCCATATCTATCTATCTATCTATCTATCTATCTATCTATCTATCTATCTATCTATCTATCTATCTATCTTTCTTTCTTTCTATCTATCTATCTATCTATCTATCTATCTATCTATCTATCCATATTTATATACATAAAGCATACATACACAAACACACACATACAGATAGATAGATGGACAGAAAAATAGCTATTTTATTACTGTTTAACTGCACCACTCTTTTGGTTGATTATTTGTATTTGATTTGTATCTCTGATTCTCTGAGTGTGATACAGTCATGTCTATCTCTTTGTATATTATATGACAAGCTATAGTTCAGGACAAGATATGTTGATAAATGGTTTCTAAGCCATATTCCTTCCCCCTAGGTAAAGAAAATAAACCTACTTAATAAAGTGATATAATTCTGAGAAAAAATATCTTCAAAGCATGGGAGATGAGTTTAATTAGATGTCATTTTAATCAGTTGGTGTTGTGTGGGTATATTGATCATAGTAGTACATTATTCCTCCTATTTGACAGACTTGGCAGGTAAGAGTTCCTTCATCTGTAATGTTCAAGAGTTACAAGTTATAATGCTGCTGTAATGTCAGGTTGAGAAAGTACAGAGGCTAAAAATAGATAAAGATTTAATATTGCTCTTAGAATAACTTACTTTGCTGCTTCCTTAGGCAGCTTTTGATAATCAGCTGAGGTATAGATCAAGGTGTTATTAGTGGAGAGTTCTTTACATTTTCCTGTGGCTTTAGTCAAAAAATATATATATTTATCTATACCTATATCTATATATAGCTATAGATTGCACTTATACCCATAGATCACACCCACCTCCCATAGACCAATCCAACCTAGCAGAGCCAACCACCCAATTAGCCTTCCAATTACTCCTCTACAAACCACATTACTGAACCTTGTGACACTCTACCTACCCTTCTACTCTACCTACTACACCACTTATCACCTTACTATACTCATATTACCCCACAAACTCTACACACCCTCCCCAATAATAAAAAAAACAATAATGACTTCACTATCAAAAAACTCAAGTCTACAGATCCTACTATATTCTGTATCCATCTCTACCCTAGTACTACTAGCATCCATTACCAGCTATCAAGTCCAACTTCAACAAAACCCAATCATTCCAAAACAATCTCCATCCATTAACTATACATCCACCTATGCCTTCACTCACCTAGCACCATACCTCTACCAAACCACCCCTATTCACTATGTCTCACACAAACTACTCTCGACATTTAGGCAATCACACACTACAATAAAACACATAACAATTATCAGTAAACTTACCAGACTCTACCTATACCTCAAGACAAAACTCATATGTTGTGGTGATATACACCCTAACCCAGGCCCATGCACCCCTAGCCCCAATCTGAATAATGACCTGCTCCACAGGGAGAAAAACTCACTCCTCATTATTAATATTAATGTAAGGAGTATCCTGAACAAAGTCAATGACCTCCATGCTCTACTAACCTTATATAATCCAGAAATTGTCATTCTGACTGAGACCTGGCTAAAACCAGATATCCACGATAATGAAATTACAGCACCAGGGTATAACATCATTTGGAAAGACAGAGTAGGAAAAAGGGGTGGGGGAGAAGCCATACTATATAAAAGTCACCTCATCCTAGAACAACTCAACATATCATCCCCTGACCTCAAAAACATGGAACTCACCCTTGCCAAATTAAAATTAAACCCCCAAAACTACATCAACATCATAGGCTGCTATATCTCATGAGGCAACAATATTACCATCATGGAAAATCTACTAGAATGGATATCCAACTCCCTACCCCAAGAAAAGATCCTACTAGGTGACCTCAATTTAGATTGGCTCAACTGCTCCAAACAAAACTCACTCTCCCACATTAACCTACACAGATTAACCCAAATTATTTCACCCCCTACTAGAACTGACAAAAGAACCAAACATCAAGCCATACTGGACTGGATACTTGTATCCCATCCTTCCCTCATATCCCTTGCTGGATGTCTGCCTGATACCCTCAGCAATCACCATCCAACATTTCTACTAAGATTTAAAACATCCCTAATAACCCAGGTAACAGTACAGGAAATTAGAAAAAAAAAACAATTTAACTTTAGCAGGGACCTGAATAGTTATTACTGGACCCCCTTGAAAATGTTATCACTCGATAAAGCAGTCCAATACTTTAATACAACCTTCATAAATATACATAACCACCACCCCCCCCCCCCAGAACCACCAGAACCACCAGAATTAAAACTAAATATGCCCCCTGAATAA
>NC_056729.1:884594575-884619575 GCF_019279795.1 Protopterus annectens
GAATGGAATAACCTCGCTGTGAAAGTGATAAGTAAATTTCAATAATTGCGTGATATGATTTACATAAATAATAAATTCATTTGCGTATCCCGCATCACAATTAAAAATTAAAAATATATCTTCCATGTAGCAGGTGTATAAATAAATCTAGTCTTTCCAAATACCATTCTTAAACAAAAATTCATGTTCCCAATATGCCATCACTGTATTGGCAAAACTTGCCCCTCAAGGGGATCCCGCAGCAATACCACTTTTTTGTAGGTAATATTGACCATGAAAAAGGATGTAGTATTTGTTAGAACAATGTCCAATAGTTGTTCTATCAATAGTATTACTTCATGTGGGGCCTCTTTGTTAACTAAAAATTCTGTCACATATTGTATACCCACATCATGAGGAATTATGGTATACATGTCTCTAACATCAATGATGACAAAATTAAAATTTGGCTTAAATTCAAATTAATTGATATTCTCAAGAAAAGCCCAAGAACCTTTACATATTTCTGGGTGATATTTTAAAAATACTTTCAATTCTACATCCATGAATTTGGCACATGCATATATAATTGAACTTCTGACATCCACTATAGGACAATGGGGGTGGGGCTCTTAAGTTTTGATGGATTTTTGGAATCCCAAATATCACCGGGATTAAGGGAGAGAGCATATCAAGATAATTACGTACTTTCTGTTCAATTTCTCCTTCAATAAATAGGTCACTTATAAAGGACCTAATTCTCATATAAGCTGACACAGTAAAGTAAAAGGTATATGCCCCTTTCCCCACTGTAGTGGGATCCTGGAGTTAGTATATATAGTTAGGGGGGCACAGCCCCCCTCATTGGGGTGTGTGTGTGGGGGGGTAAAGCCACCCCCCACATAGTTTAGGTAAATATTGTTTTTCTGCAAAGAGTTACTCATTGCAGTTATAAATATCCATGTGTATGGTTTAAAATGTATGAAGTATGTGGTGGGCTTCACCCCCCACCCCCCTAACTATATGTACTAACTCCCGGATCGCACTACAGTGGGGAAAGGGCATATACCTTTTACTTTAATGTGTCAGTGTTATGAGTTTCAGTCAAATTAGTTTTCAGTCTTTTGAACTTTCAGTGCTTTGGTCTCAGTGAAATGAATTTCAGCCAAATAAAATTTAGGTCATATGAAGTAGATAGTAATGTTTATTAGTTTGGATTGTTCTAGTGGATTTTTAAAATTGTTTTTTATTTATGTAAAATATATTCAAAGTGTTTAGATTACCATGGTGATTATTTTTGTAAAGTTTTTCTTTTTTTTTTGTGCTCTGTCTTTGGATTTACCTGAAAAACCTGATTTTGAGCTGATCATATGACTGGCTTTGTATCACATGACTTTAATGGAAGGTAGTTTAAAACACTGAGTGATTGTAACTAATGTTGTCTGAAGAAGCTTAATTATTTTACTTAGACGAAAGCACTTACAATAAATGATTGGTGGCTCCTTGCTCAGTGCTGCTTTGTTGGTTTCTATACTTACAAAAAATGGTTGGTGTGGTAACTCCGGTCTTCGCTTTTTCTCTGTTTGAGTTCAAAGTTTTTTCGAGTTTGGCATTTTTTTCTATTGTATCAGTGTGACAATCTTTTAAATTATCTATTCTAAGGAGGATTAATAAATGGAAAACAGGTAGGAAAATGGATTGGTACACAAACACCTTAACTACAGCTGCATGTTTCATTAGAGAAAGCTTTGACTTCCCCTAGATATGCACCCTTAGAAACCATTTATACCATACTGCTTCAATCATATCACTTTGGATGGGATTTGACAGTCCTGCCTGCACTATGTGAAGAGATACATGATAGAGCTTTCAGATTATGTGTCCCAAGCAGGTGTGAGCCTAGCACTAAGGATGATACCACAATGTAAACAGAAGATGATTGACTTTAACAATTGGATTAGTTTATGGTTTACTTTCTATGAGGGCTAAAATTTATCAGCTTGGGAGGACATGATCAATGGATGGCACAGCTTTGCTAGGGGTGGTCTGTATCTTTCCCAGCAAGGCTTTCAAATATTGGACACAACATTATCCACCCCTATAGTGCCATTTCTTGCCAATGCCAATCTGCTAAAGCTTCTGACATAGTAAATTCTAAGCAAGATAAGCTAAAGGTATTACTGCTCAATACAACAAGTCTCAACAAGGAGTTCCACTCCTTGAAAGTGCTACTCACTCTCTACAGTGTTGACATCTGTGCAGTTGCTGCGTGATTTAAAGCTGAAGAAGCTACCCCCACAGTACAATACTATAATGCCTTCCACACTTCTAGACTGATGGCTGCACAAGAATTGACAAGAAGTGGACCTGCATCAATCTACATAAAAAGAAAGCACACATCAAGATTGGTCAAACAATATGACATGCTTGAGTTTCTCCATGTCCAACTTACCTTCGGTAAAGTTGGAAGCTGCTGACTTTAAGACTGAAAGCTTATTGTGTGTTTTTCTGATTGGTTTGTAGGCCTTGCTATTGTAAAACTTGTTTTTCTGATTCTGTATAAACCCAGTGTTTGTGCTAGGCTGCTCTCTGCACAGCTATGGTTAGCAGTGCACTATACAGATGCAAAAACAGGCAAGGTAAAATGTTCCTTAGAATAATTATCTCTTCAACCTTTCCCTGTCCCCCTGCTGCTCTAGAAGAAGAAACTTGTAGTCTATTGGTCATTTTGGGTCAATTCCTAGCTCTTTTCAACCCCCTGCTATAAAGCCCGCTTTAGCGCGCTTTTGCGTGATTTAGCGCAGAGTTGCCCATAGAGCACCATCGGGCAGCGCCGGTTAAACAAGGTTAAACTATTTCTGGCTCCGTAAAGTCTGCTCTTCAATTTTTCCCTTAGAACTTCTCTACTTGCAATCTAAACAGTCTATTCTCTATCTCAAAAGCTCAGCACTTGCTCCTAAAGCATTTCTATATAGGTAAAGTACTTGTATACTAAACAAAGTACTACATTAGCCTAGAATCCCCTTGAGTACCCATTTCCCTATAGGTCCCTTCTGACTCAGTTACACAGCAAACTTTTTCACTTTTTCTAGCATGTCGAAGGGTCAGTTGCTAGCGTCCTCTCCTGTTCAGCTGGTGAATCTGGGCATCTTGAGGCAATGTTACAATTGCCTCATGTACACAGACAACCCACTCCTTCTCCCACAAAACACAAATACATGTGAGAGATGCAACGATATAGCCAAACTGGAGGCTGAGCTTTCTCAACTCAGGACTGGCAAGACCAGACAGGAGGAGAAGGAAACCATGCACACCACAAACCCAGTTTCACATAGAACTATCACAACTGCAAAACAAACACATGAACACACAAAGACATACTCGGAGGCACTGATCAAAAATCTACCAAAACTAGAGAGGCCTCCAAAGCAGACACCCAAGCAACTGCTACCTCAAGACATAAGACATGCAACACATAGTTCTCAAAGTCAGTGTGCTAAACAGTCACAGCCCTTAAGGCCATACACAATGCCAGACACACTTGTTATAGGTGACGCCATAGTCAGACACACTGACGTCCCACTCACCAGACTGAACAAGGAAAAGATCACAGTAAGCGGCCTGGCAGGCGCTAGAATCAGCCACATAACACAAGCACTCAGGTCACTCCACAGCAAGTACAAGTATGACTCAGTCATTGTCCATGCCGGTGTGAACGACCTGAGACGTACCTCCCTGGACTACATGAAAAGAGACATAGAGGAGCTCTCAGATTATGTAGCCCAGGCCAGTATGACCCTGACCCTGAGCAGTATCCTACCCTCAACAAGAATGATGCCACAATACAGAGACAAAATGATCAGCTTTAATAATTGGCTTAATTACTGGTGTCATTCTAAGGGGATCCAATGTCTGTCTGCCTGGGATGACATGCTTGACAAGCCACGCTGCTTCAAGGGACGGCTTGCACCTGTCACCCTGGGCTTCCGGATATTGGCAAAGGCTCTTGCCACCCCATAGTGCCTTTTTTAGGCAAGGCTCAAATGATAAACCTACCACCCTAGAAAACAAAAATGGAGAAAAACTAAGGGTAATACTGCTCAATGCCAGAAGTCTAAACCTCAAGATGCACGCCCTCGAAGCCCTCCTCAGTATGGAGAACATCGATGTCTGTGCTGTGACTGAAACCTGGTTCAAGGCTCCTGAGAGCACCCCAGCACTATCAGGTTATACCTCATATCATGCGTTCCGCCCCAAAATCCGGACCGAACCACAAAAGGAGGGGGAGTATCCATATTCATAAAGGATACCCACACCTCCAGGTTAGTGGCAATGCATGAAGCATCGGAGACCATCCAGGTGCAATTAACCATAGGTAAAACTGCCCTACAGTTTGTAACATGCTACAGACCACCTTCTCAAACTCAGGAAACCCACACAGCCTTCCTGAAGACACTGGAGAGTATGAATGTCTCTCCAAACACCATCATATTGGTTGACTTCAACTACCCAAACATAGACTGGGAACATTACTCAAGCCCCAACACCCTAGCCCAAAGGTTCCTTGAGTTCATAAACTCAAATGCTATGGAACAACTAGTCACCATTCCCACAAGAGGAGAAAATATACTAGACCTGATCATCACAAACATGGGGACAAAATGCTCCACACCGGAAATATATCCCTCATTGGTGAGATCAGACCATAAATTAATCTCACTGGAGATCCACATCCCACCCCCCCCAGCAACAAAGACCACAGTGAAGAACTTCTCAAAAGCAAACTTCTCACTTCTTAAGACTGGAGTGGTATCCTTCAAGGCCCCCGAGCCAGTGGAAACCACAACCCACGCTGCTGAAACCCTTACAAATGCCTTCTACGAGCACCTCCAGGAATGTATGGATCAAGCAATCCCTAATAAAATCAAGACCCTTTCCACCAAAGGTAGGCCCGGTCTGGTGGACTCCAGCCATAAACAAACTCTACAACAAGAGGAGAAAGCTACTACATGACAGAGCAAAATCCCTAAATGGGAAGGCATCTCTGATCAATACTAGCAAAAAACTACGATCACTCATAAAATCATCCAAGGCCAACTTTGAGAGACAAATCGCTAATGACACAAAAGACAATCATAAAGCCTTCTTTAGCTATGTTAGAAACCTGGGTGGAAACTCCCAGATATGCTCAGAATTAGTCCAAAATGATAAAAAATCACTGAACCCACAGACATTGCCAACATACTGACGGACAGGATCAGTGCAAATTTCTCCCCTCCCACCACCCCCAAAGGAGCAATATCTCTCCCCCCAGAGTCTAGCCTCCCAAACATCTCAGATGCCCAGGTGAGAGCTGCTCTCTCTAAAACAAAAAACACAGCATCAATGGGACCGGACGGTGTCCCCGGCTGTGTGCTACTCAATGAGGAACTAAACCCACACATAAGGCTGCTGTTTAATCTTAGCCTTACTACAGGATACGTACCCAAAGAATGGCGTACGGCAACTGTGGTCCGACTCCACAAAGGCGGTGCTTCTACGGACCCTGGAAATTACCGCCCTATAAGCTTGACGAGCCTTGTCTGCAAAGCTATGGAGAGGATCATAATGGAACTCATAAATAAAGACATTGGGGACCTACAGACACTGGATCCTACCCAATTTGGCTTTGTCAAGGGCAGATCCTGCCTCTTGAACTTGGTCGACTTTTTCGAAACAGTCACTAAGGCCATTGATGAGGGTAAGGCAGTTCACACAGCCTACCTTGACCTAGCAAAAGTGTTCGACACAATACCCCACTCGGGCATCATAGAAAAGCTCACCAGCTTAGATGTAAACCCATATGTCACAAGATGGGTTGCAAACTGGCTCAAGGACAGAACACACAGGGTTAGAGTTGCTGGTGCCATGTCAGACTCTAAGCCGGTCACGAGCGGTGTCCCACAGGGCTCAGTCCTGGGCCCCTCTTGTTCGGCATTTATTTTTCTGAAGTGCAGGCAAACATAGGGGATTGTGGCTGACAAAATTTGCAGATGACTGCAAACTGGGCACCATAATTGACACTCCATCAGACACAGACATCCTCCAGAAAGGTCTCATAGTAATGGATAACTGGTGCCAGAGCCATGGCCTTAAGCTAAATGCCAAAAAATGTATAGTCATACCCTTTGGGAAAAACAATGTAACCCCTAATTACCACATAGGTGGTAATCCATTAAACACGGAAGAAGTTATCAGGGACCTGGGGACCCAAGTTGACAGTAACCTCTCTTTTGACACTCACATTGCCAAAGTGGTTAGGAAGACCTTCTACATTGCCCACCTGATCATGAAGGGATTCACATCCAGATCAGGAGAGGTCATTGTACCCTGTACTCTTCACTTATCAGACCAATGATTGAGTACAACGCCCCATTCGAGATGTACCTTACCCGACACCTGCAGCAGTTGGAAAGACCCCAAAAGTTCCTCACCAAAAGGATAAAGGGGCTCAAACATATGTCATACGATGCCCGACTGAAGAAACTCCAGCTCTATTCAGTCGCATACCATCTGCTCAGAGGTGATCTGTGCCTGACATACAAGGCCATGTCCAACCCGGAATTAATGGACATGCTCCACCTCAAAAATCCAAATCCACCAGAGCCACGAGAGCAAGAGACTTAAACCTCAACACGGATATAAATAGGACATGCTGGAGGGACAGATTCATCACCCAGAGACTCCCTACACTATGGAACAGAATCCCAGTCCATGTGAGGCAGAGCCCCTCACTGACTCTGTTCAAGAGAAATCTTGACGAGTGGATGGGAGATCGTAGGTTTACCCCGGGAATCATCTCTGTATCACTGCTGGACAGAGGCACAGCAAACTAATGGGTATAGTATTCTCATTCCAAGGGGTGGTGAAAGCCACACACACTCTGGCTAGGCTTTTAAATGCCCTAGGGCAGATAGCCTAGTATGAACCTATGAACCTATGAACCTATCTGAGTTGCATGCAGAGCATCATCACCTTGTTGGATAGTTGCAGTTCATACTGAGTATAGTGCCCATTCTTCATCCGTGTGATGTCATCCCAGTCCAGTTAAACCTACCCACTCTTCTCCCAGGCTAAACCCATAGTAAAAGGCCTGAAACCATGGATAGGCACTTTCCTGTTATCTCTGTGGCCAGCCTAGTGGACACGTGCATCCAGAGGCAATTTAGCAATTGTCTCATGTATACTGACAACCACTTAGCTCATTAACCCCGAGTACCATCCCATGGCATCTCTGTGCTTAAACTCGAGTGTGCTATGAGATGATAGGAATTCCATAATGTTAACCCCAAGTGCCTTCCTGCAGCACAAGTCATTTTACAGCCCGTAATTTAAAGCTGTTGCTAAATACTAAGTTGAAAAAGTAACTGAATGTTGTCAGTTACCTTCTCAACTTAGGATTTAGAGTGTAATTACCTGATGGTCCTATTGGACACTTTGAATGCCCCCTCTAATGTATGCAGCAAAGCCAGTTCCATCTGCGTTTCCTCATCAAGCGAAGGCAGCCAATCGGATTCTTACAATCCAAGCCACCGCTTGCATAACACCGCCACTCCCAGTTCTAAGATCCCATTGTCCTGCCACAATAAATAGAGGGTCTAGCAGCAGCTATTCCCTTTTCTCCACACATTTGGAAAAATTACCTGCTTTGCTACTGGATCCCTCAATTTTATTTCTCTGCTGAATTCATCGCTCTAGAAGAGAGTGCAGTCACACTGATTTAGCTGCAAGGGATATTTACTATTAGAATAGACTTCAAGTACCTTTTCTCCAATGGTAACAGCACTGTTCACATTTTGCAAGAAGTCTCTGTCGTTTATGTATGTTGAAGCCTGTATATTCATAGGTTCATAGGTTCATAGGTTCATACTAGGCTATCTGCCCTAGGGCATTTATAAGCCTAGCCAGAGTGTGTTTGGCTTTCACCACCCCTTGGAATGAGTATACTGTGCCCATTTTAAGGTTTAGTTTACTGTACCTCTGTCTAGCAGTGACCCAGAAGTGACCCCCGGGGTAAACCTATGATCTCCCATCCACTCGTCAAGATTTCTCTTGAAGAGAGTCAGTGAGGGGCTCTGCCTAACATGGACTGGGATTTTATTCCAAAGTGAAGGGAGCCTCTGGGTTATGAATCTGTCCCTCCAGCATGTCCTATTTATTTCTGTGCTGAGGTTCAAATCTCTTGCTCGCGTAGCTCTGGTGGATTTGGATTTTCTGAGGTGGAGCATGTCCATTAATTCCGGGTTGGACATGGCCTTGTGTGTCAGGCATAGATCGCCTCTGAATAGGCGGTTGCTACTGAGTAGAGCTGGAGTTTCTTTAGGCGGGCAGCATACGGCATATGTTTGAGTCCCTTAATCCTCTTGGTGAGGTACTTTTGGGGTCTTTCCAATTGCTGCAGGTGTCAGGTAAGGTACATCCCAAATGGGGCATTGTACTCAATTATGGGCCTGATGAGGGAAGAGTAAAGGGGCACAATGACCTCTCCCGATCTAGATGTGAATCCCTTCATGATAAGGTGGGCAATATAGAAGGTCTTTCTAACCACTTTGGCAATGTGAGTGTCGAACGAGAGGTTACTGTCAACTTGGGTCCCTAGGTCCCTAATTACTTCTTCCATACTTAATGGATTACCACCTATGTGGTAATTTGTGGGCACTTTGTTTTTCCCAAAGGGTATGACTATACACTTTTTGGTGTTGAGTTTAAGGCCATGGCTCTGGCACCAGTTTTCCGTTTCTATAAGACCCTTTTGAAGGATGCTTGTGTCCGCTGGAGAATCAATTATGGTGGGCAGTTTGCAGTCATCTGCGAACTTGGTCAGCCACAATCCTCCCATGTTAGCCTGTACCTCAGAAAAATAAATACCGAACAAGAGAGGTCCCAGGACCGAGCCCTGTGGGATGCCACTTGTGACTGGTTTAGAGTCTGACATGGCTCCAGCAATTCTGACCTTGTGGGTTCTGTCCTTGAGCCAGTTTACAACCCATCTTATGACATAGGGGTTTATATTTAAGCTGGAGAGCTTGTCTATGATGCCCGAGTGGGGCATTGTGTCGAAGGCTTTTGCAAGGTCAAGGTAGGCTGTGTGAATTACCTTACCCTCATCAATGGCTTTGGTGACTGTTTCAAAGAAGTTGACCAGGTTCAAGAGGCAAGATCTGCCCTTAACAAAGCTGAATTGGGTAGGATCCAATGTCTGTAGGTCCCCAATGTCTTTGTTTATGAGTTCCATAATGATCCTCTCTATAGCTTTGCAGACCAGGCTCGTCAAGCTTATGGGGTGGTAGTTTCCAGGGTCCGTAGAAGCCCCTCCTTTGTGGAGTGGGACCACTGTTGCTGTACGCCATTCTTTGGTAACATATCCTGTAGTAAGGCTGAGACTAAACAGCAGTCTTATGTGTGGGTTTAGCTCTTCTTGGAGTTCATGTAGCACGCAACCCAGGGCACCGTCTGGTCCCATTGATGCTGTGTTTTTAGCTTTGGAGAGGGCGGCTCTCACCTTGGCATCTGAGATGTCAGGGAGGCAACACTCTGCTGGGATAGATATTTGTCCTTTTGGGGGGGAGGGGGGCAGAAATTTGCACTGAACCTGTCTGCTAGTATGTTGGCAATGTCTGTGGGTTCAGTGTATTTTTTAAAGTCCTGGACACCACTGTAGGTACAAAATCTCTTTATATTTTCCACAAAACACGAAAGATGAGCGCTTTTGTCTAATGACTAGACTTCATCAGATAAAAGCATTGGTACAAATAACCACTTTTATACATTAAGTCTCATTCACCAATCACACTCAATTAACATTTAAAGAAACACATCTATTAAAACTTATACTTTCCTATTTTAGTCAATCATATAAAATACTGAAAGAACTTATTTGTGGTTTAAATATATACATTTCCACACATTGGTATGTCTTTGTACAGTTTCCCCATTATTTAGTCATTTTTATAATGTAACTCAAACTGTTTAAACATTTTCAGCTTTTTTGTGCAATACAGATTTTATACTGATATAATCATTAAGACCTGGTGGGGTGTTGGATTTGCACCTAAGCTGCCATAACAGTTCCTTGTACAGTAAAACATTTTTTATATCACCCCCTCCCCTTGGAAAATCCCTTTGAACTAAATCAATAATACTAAATTTAAATCTTATAAAGGAAGAAGGACAGGATACACTATGCTTATACAAAGCACTTGTTTCCTTGTGGGTCCTGATACCGTATAGATGATTCATAAATATGGTCCTTGAATGTCCTTTCAGTTTTACCTATATAGTATGCACTACATTCAGTGCATAGAGCCATATAAACTAGCATTTTGGACTTACAATTCCCTTTAATAAATCTCACCACACTGTTCAAGCCATTATTTAGTATAACAGTTACTTCACCACATATATAAGTACAAACACTACATGCTCCACAAGGAGTAGTGGCCTTGTGTTGTATAAATTCCCTTTTTCCATGTTCAAAGGCCCTCTTAAAATTAGTTCCCACCTTATATGTAAAAATAGGTTGTACACCCACTAACTGGTGTACTTCCTTATCAATTTTCATTAAATTCCAATTATTTTTGATTATATCTAAAAATGACTCTGAAAACGTGTTGTACTGAATAATACATGCTGTGTTGTATTTACTTCTCTCATCCATTACTACTTTAAAAGTCTGAAGGGGTTGACCTAAAAGGGCCTTATATTTAATGCCCCATTTTTCTATAACTTCATTTAAAATTTCAGTGACCATTTCGACGGGATATTCTCTCTCAGTGAAACATTTACCCAGGAAAATCATTTCTTGTTCTAGATCACAAAAATCAGAAGTCATCCTGGCTATCCTGACTGCTTGACCCTTAATCAAGCTTTTATTTTGTGCAAATGGGTGGTGGCTACTAAAATGTAAAAAACTATTGCACCAAGTAGGCTTCCTATAGATGTTAGATTTGAAACCAGTAGAGGTCTTAGAAATAGTAACATCCAAATAATTAATATTATACTCATTGTATGAATGTATAAAAGAGAAAAAATGTGTACATGAATTCAAATACTCCATAAATTGGTTCAGTTCTTCATTAGATCCATCCCATAACACAAAAATATCATCCAAAAATCTCAGGTATAATTTGACATGGCTGTAAAAAACAGAGGGAAAAACAAACTTGTTTTCCCATTCAAGTAGTACCAAATTAGCATATGTTGGAGCACATGCAGCTCTCATAGCAATACCGCTAATCTGTTGATAAAATTCTCCTTGGAAATGAATGTAATTTGAATCCAGTATGACCTCCACAAGTTCTAACACCAAAAGAATTCTGTCCCTGGGTAAAGTGGAATACTTAAAAATACAATTATATGGCTCGATGAAGTCTAGTCATTAAATGAAAGCGCTCATCTTTCGTGTTTTGTGGAAAATATTTAGAGATTTTGTACCTACAATGGTGTCCAGGACTTTATTTTATTTTGCTTGGATTGGTTTTGGCTTTATTTTTTGTATTCAGTGTATTTTTTGTCATTTTTGACTAACTCAGCATATCTGGGAGTTTCCACCCAGGTTTCTAACATAACTAAAGAAAGCCTTGTGATTATCTTTAGTGTCTTGTGCAATTTTTCTCTCAAAGTTGGCCATTTATGATTTTATGAGTGTTCTTAGTTTTTTGCTAGTACTGATCAGAGATGCCTTCCCTTTTAGGGATTTTGCTCTATCATGTAGTAGCTTTCTTCTGTTGTATAGCTTATTAATGGCTGGGGTCCACCAGACAGGTCGCCTGCCTTTGGGGGAATGGGTCTTGGTTTTATTTGGGATTGCATGATCCATGCATTCCTGTAGGTGTCCATAGAATGCGTTTATAAAGGATTCAGCAGAGTGGGCTGTGGTTTCCACTGGCCCCGGGGGCCTTGAAGGATTCCACTTAAGTCTTAAGAAGTGTGAAGTCAGCTTTTGAGAAGTTCTTCACTGTGGTCTTCTGTGCTGGGGGTGGGGGCAGGATGTGGATTTCCAGGGAGATTAATTTATGGTCCGAGCTTACCAATGAGGGGTATACTTCTGGTATGGAACATTGTGTCCCCATGTTTGTGATGATAAGGTCTAATATGTTTTCCCTTCTTGTGGGAGAGGTGACTAGTTGTTCCATAGCATTTGAGTTTATGAATTCTAGGAACCTTTGGGCTAGGGTGTTGGGGCTTGAGTAATGCTCCCAGTCTATGTTTGGGTAGTTGAAGTCCCCCAATATGATGGTGTTTGGAGAGACCTTCATATTCTCCAGTGTCTTTAGGAAGGCCGAGTGGGGTTCCTGAGTTTGAGAGGATGGTCTGTAGCATGCTACAAACTGGAGGGCAGTTTTGCCTACTGTTAGTTGCACATGGATGGTCTCCGATGCTTCGTGCATTGCCACTAACCTGGAGGTGTGGGTATCCTTGATGAATATGGATACTCCCCCTCCTTTTGTGGTTCGGTCCAAGTTCTGGGGCTGAAAAGCATGATATGAGGTATAACCTGGTAGTGCTGGGGTGCTCTCGGGAGCCTTGAACCTGGTTTCTGTCACTGCACAGACATCGATGTTCTCCATACTGAGTAGGGCTTCGAGAGCATACATCTTGAGGTTTAGACTTCTGGCATTGAGCAGCATTACCCTTAGTTTCTTTCTACTTGTGTTTGTTAGGGAGGTGGGTTTGTCTTTTGAGCCTTGCCTAAAAAAGGCACTGTGGGGGTGGCAAGAGCCTTTGCCAATATCCGAAAGCCCAGGGGTGACAGGTGCAAGCCGTCCCTTGGGAAGCAGCGTGGCTTGTCGAGCATGTCATCCCAAGCAGACAGACATTGGATCCCCTTAGAATGACACCAATACTTAAGCCAATTGTTAAAATTGATCATTTTGTCTTTGTACTGTGGCATCATTCTTGTTGAGGGTAGGATGCTGCTTAAGGTCAGGGTCATACCGGCCTGGGCTACATAATCAGAGAGCTCCTCTATGTCTCTTTTCATGTAGTCCAGGGAGGTACATCTCAGGTCATTCACACCAGCATGGACAATGACTGAGTCATATTTGTGCCTGCTTTGGAGTGACCTGAGTGCTTGTGTTATGTGACGGATTCTAGCGCCCAACAGGCAGCTTACTGTGACCTTTTCCTTGTTCAGCCTGGTGAGCAGGACGTCAGTGTGTCTGACTATAGAGTCACCTATTACAAGTGTATCAGGTATGTTGTTTAGCCTTAAGGGCTGTGACTGTTTGGCACACTGACTTTGTGAACTATGTGTTGCATGTGTTTTGTTTTGAGGTAGTGGTTGCTTGGATGTCTGCTTTGGAGATCTCTGTTGCTTTGGCAGATTTTTATTAAGGGCCTCCGAGTATGTTTTTGTGTGTTTATGTGTTTTGTTTGCAGTTGTGGTAGGTCTATGTGAGACTGGATTTGTGGTGTGTGTGGTTACCTTCTCCTCCTGACTGGTTATGCCAGTACTGAGTCGAGAGAGCTCAGCCTCCAGTTTGGCTATATGGTTGCATCTCTCACATATATTTGCATTTGTTGGGAGGAGGAGAGGGTTGTCTGTGTACATGAGGCAGTTGTAACATTGCTTCAAGATTCCCAGATTCATCAGCTGAACTGGAGAGGAAGCCAGCAACTGACCTTTCGACATGCCAGAATAGTATAAGGAACTGCTATGTAACGAAATCAGAAAGGACCTATAGGGGATAGGGTACTCAAGGGGATTTTAGGAGGATGTAGTGCTTTTTAGTTAAAAAGTGCTTAACTTATAAAAAATGCTTATAGGAGCAAGTGCGGGGTTTTTAGATTGAGAATAGAATGTTTAGATTGAGAGGTAGAGCAGCTCCAAGGGAAAAAATGAAGAGCAGACTTTGTGGAGCTGGGAATAGTTTAAACCTGATTAAGCGGCGCTGCCCGATGCTGCGGTATGCACAAATTTGCACAAAAGCGCGCTAAAGTGGGCTTTATAGCAGGGGCTTAGAAAGAGCTAGGAAATGGCCCAAAACGGCCAATAAGCTACAAGTTACTGGGCTGGAACCACTCCTTTAGGGACAGATAGGCTGCTCAGAGCTCCCCACTCCCACTGGTGAACAAAGAAGCTTCCTCCTATCCAAACAAGGATATGGGCAACACAGGAACTATTCTGTCTGTATTAGCCATAGCTATTAGGAGTGATTTTGTTGTGTGTGTATGTTTGCATGTCTGTCTGCTTATGTGAATTTATGTAAATGCATGCATGAAAGTAGAATGTGTGTGTGTGAGGAAGAGGAGAGCCTCTGTGTGTATGAAAGCGAGTGAGAGAGAATTCACAATGTGCTTGGAGTGTTAGGAAGCAGTAACACTGTAGTACGGTAACATGGCTCTGTAACTTAAAAGCCAGTACAGAGTTACCACCTACCCCTCTCTTAACACGTGGACACTACAGTCCAAATATATGAAAATCTCTACAAGGCCATGCATTCCCACTTAGCAATTTCCAGAACAATAAAAGCGACATTTAAATTGTTCAGTCCAGGCTTAATGTCCTTAATACAGACATATGAATTCATCTCAAGGAACATAAGTTACAAAAACGCGAACACTAATCAAACCCTGCACAACCTAGCAGTCTGGTGTATGAGCTTATGGATTCCCTTCCTAAAATTCGACTGCGAAAATTATATACAATTCTCTACTACACAATACTTTCCTGTCACTCACGAACAAGGAAGTTTATATTTGACTTCGTACAGTAGGCAATGTTTTCACATGTGCTATCAAATATGGTGTATTTACTTTTGCAAAGCAAATCATGGGGTTAATTCCCTTTGTATAGCTATTCGTAAAGTGCAACCTCTGCTTGCCTGGCTTCTTTTAATTGGCATTCTTTCGCTGAGCCAGCAGGTGACTACTTTAAAGTACCAAACATTAATTTTATGATTATGTTTACTACGGGTTTTAAAAGCCAAAACTCATACGGTCACTTAAATGGCACAATGAGTTGGTCTCAGTTGGGTGCTTTTTGTTTAGCTCAAAAATACCAACACCAAACTGCCACAGATTACACCATGCCATCATAACACCTTGAATCTGACTATGTCTACCATTAGCTTGACATTTATATATATATATATATATATATATATATATATATATATATATACTCGGGAGTATACCACTATCTTTCAGTTTATGGGTAACCGTGCGATCGTTGCCTACTCCTCAACGCTAAGAAAACCATACTGCTACTGTTCTCACCTTCACGCAAAAATGCCCCACTCAATTTAACTCTTACTTCCACTGACAACACACTTATTTCTCCAGACTCAACAGCTAAGCTATTAGGAATAACTATTGACAATAATCTCAGCTTTGAACCCCATATCAACAACACTATTAAATCTGTTAATAAAAAAATCGGATCCCTTTACAGAATAAAACCCTTACTGACACCTGAAGCTAGGACCACCTTATCCAGATCTCACCTTATCTCTACTCTCCTATACGCTTCCCCCAACTTCACTAATCTCTCCAAAAACAACCTCAAGAAACTTGCAACATCTTACCATAACATTGCTAGATTTGCCACAGGATCCCCATTTAGAACTCACCATTGTATGAACTTAAAACATCTAAGTTGGCTTGAATTTCCCAACCTACTCAGTCTTCATCAGTTATTAATAGCACACAAGATCTTATACCAACCAACTAAAATTCCTATGCTCTCTAACCTCATTTCACCATATAACAACCTGAAACATCTACGCTCTTCCAACAAACTACCGATTAATATAACCAAACCCTCTAACTCTGCAGATGACTGTCTCTTTTCCAACTCCGTTGGAAAAATGTGGAACAATCTTCCCTCTGATATCACATCTTTATCATCCCTCCCTCTTTTTAAAAGACATTTGAAAGTTCATCTCAACAAACACTGGCTTTGCTCCTGCACCTTCCCAGCTTAATTCTTCCACTTCCGCTCTATCTATTTCTACCTCCTTAATCCTTACTATCGCTACTACCTAAGCCTTGTAAGGTCTACCTCATATATCAGCTTTATGGAAATATGTTATCCCTCACTTACTGTAGAACTAAATAAAAAAAAAAAAAATTTAAGATATTCTGTTCATTATATTTGTTGAGTTGTGCTCTAACCTTATTTTATTACTATGCATATTCACTAGCTCTTTTTCTATATGTTTATATTGTTGTATTGTATTGCCTGACTTTGTTTAAAGTTTTTATAATCATTGGAGCTTTTCTCCCCAGGCCTCTACTGAAAATGGACTTACATCCAGCTAGACTAGTCCAGTCAACAAATGTAAAATAAAATAAATAAATAAATGGGGAGACAAACATCTTAGTTGAAACGAAGGAAAACTTATTAGTTATTTAAATCTCGACAGCCAAATTATTTTTAGAGAACATCTTTGTATATGGAAGTGCTGTGCTTTTTCAGGTTTAGGTGTTTTAACTAAAGGAAAAGATAGCAAAAGTAATCGTAAATCTGAAGAAGCACAGCGGTCTCGCCCAATGAACGTACATGCAGTAAGACTGAGTGGATGGCACTAGTTCAAGATTACCTTTGACAGTTCAAGGCAGTTTTTGTTCTTATAACTTGCTGACTACCATATTATAATACACATCCTTTATTTTGTGTCAGCTACGGTTAAGGAGGCTATTTAACTAATTATGTTTTGGGCAAGGAGTGCTTTGCTTTGTTGAAAAAGACATTCCCCCGGATTCACGAAACCTCCGTGTAAGACTTAATATGTCTTACTCTGAGGCTGCAGTTGAATGGCATGACATCAGCGTGCCATGAATATTCATGAGGGCACGCTGACTCAACCGTAACTCTTACACGGACTGAGTAGGAAAGCAGGGGGCGTGTCCTACTGCCGAGCAGTCTAAACGTCCATGTCCCTGCAAGTATTTAAAAAGCATAATGTCAACACACAAGAGTGAGTTTGCTCAAATGTACTTGCACCCAACACCACACTCTCTGACACTGTAAACCCCCATCACATTTATATAAAGTAAATAAATTAATTTTTTTTTTAAATCCACAATATAGCTGCCCGTATTTGCGCGTGTGTGAGCGGGTGTGCCCATTGCTTAGCTGTAGTTAGCAATTCCGACATGGAAGAGCATAAGAAAGAATGTTTATGCAAATCACACAAAATAGCAACAGTGTAATGGTAGAGCGTTCGCACAAAAAAGAGGCATTCACGGTTCGAGTCCCACCACTTCCTCTCGTATTTATTTTTTAAATCAGTATATGGAATAATACCCAACATATATATGTTTAAACATAACTAAAAAGCAGTGAAATGGCCAATGTATCAGAGAACAAAATAAATATTTTAAAGGATCCCAATATAAAATTGCCCGCAGTTAAGCAGCGCTTCACCCAGCGCAATGTAGTTGCCCCTAGCTAACTCGCGCTTCACCCAGCGCAATGTAGTTGCCCCTAGATAACTCTCACTTTACCCAGCATATTGTAGTTGCACAAAGCTAAATAGTGCTTTACCCAGCGCAATCGGTTTGCAGAGAGGTGTGCGCTGTGCCAACCGGCTACCCGTTGGGCAACGTACAGCAACATAGAGCAAAGTTGCTTACACACAGCCATGCCCCCTAACTGGTCTGGACAGCAGTAAAATAAAATACAATGATAAGGTTTGAACCCAGGACACTGTGCACCATAATCAAAGTACTGAACTACTAAGCCACGACAACTTAGGAAAAGCATCCACTCTTAACTTATATATAGTAATAAATGTGTGCTTAACCATTGCTAAGCATGTCTGCAGTCAGCCGAGAATATTCAAAAACGACCAATTACAGAAAAATGTGGGAAATGCGGCATATTTAAGCCGCATAGGTGGGAATACTCACCATAACTGATTGTAGCTCCCATCTGCAGTTAGAATGTCTGGTGTTGGAGAGGGAACACGCTTTCGGGCACAGCGGAGGGGCATGGAGGAGTCAAGATATATGGTTTGGCTACTAGTCCATTGGCATGAGACTCGACTCCTGCAGGGCCAGTTCCAAGGAACAGAGTATAAGGCGGAGGCTTGGAACCGGTTGGCTCATGAACTCACCAGTGCCACAGGCATCCCTTGGACTGGTGAGCAGGTCCATCACCACCATGCAGACCTGAAGAGGTGGCAGCAGGACCTTCTGAACCAGTGCATCCAGGAGGCCCATCAAATGCGGGATGCCCCACTACTAAGTAGGTAGCCATGGAATGCAGTATGTAAGATAAGCTAAGATAGTCTAAATAATGGATAGGTATGTCTCAATATCCCTTTATTTACTCCACAGCTGCAGGTGCATGTGCTATGAATCAGCAAGCCTATGCAGATAGGCTGCTAAGGCTGCACCACCAGGCAGGTTAGTAAATATTCTGCATGTATTGTTACATGATATATGTGAGTGAGCATGAGAAAAGTGTTAAAGCCCAATAATACAGCAATAAAATGTCTTGATTAAATCCTCTGCATGTACTCTTATATAACAAATGTCAGTGAGCCAGAAATTGAGTGTACTAACCCACCAATCAAGCTAAAATAGTTCTGGAATACTATCCCTGCATGTATTGACATAACATATAAGTGAGCAGGCCTGAAAAAGAGCATTGTAACCCATCAAGAAAGGTATAATATGTCCTGAATATGTCTTCCGTATGCACTGTAATAACAAGTAAAGGAGAGAGGCTGTAGAAAAGAGTGTTCAATGTCATTAATAAAGGTCTAAAATTTGGAGTGTGTCTGTGTCACGTACTTTGAAATGTTGTTGTACCCTTGCAATAATAAATAGTACTGTTGTATTAGGTACTGTCAACCCACAGTTGTGCAGTCCCATAGGAAGTGGATGAAGGAATTGGCAGTAGCTGTATAAAACATTCATTCCCTGAATAAATCATCTGCATGTACTGTTACATATCATAAGTCAGATAGGCAGGAATAGAGTGTAGTAACCCATGAATAAAGCAAAAACATGTCTGGAATACTATCTCTGCATGCACTGTCATAGATAAAATGTGAGTGAGCCTGTAAAACAGTCTTGTAACCTATCAATAAAGGTATAACATTTCCTGAATATGTCTGCTGTATGCAGTGTAATGTCAAACACAGGAGAGAGCCTGTAGAAAAGAGTTTTAATGTAAATATGAAAGGTAAAATAATTGCAGTGTGTATGTGGCAGTTACTCAGAAATGTTGTAGAACCCTTACAGTGAAGAAATGTGACTCTGTTGTAGTAAGTGCTGACAACCCACAGTAGTGCAGTCCCATATAAAGTGGATGAAGGAAGTGCCAGTAGCTGTGAAGTATGCAACAGTCCTAAACAGTTGTGAAATGGCTGACATGCATAGGTAAATCTGGCACACAAGTTGCCTGTCAAGGTGTTCCCCAGAAACTTAAGTGTGTTACCTGAAAAGTAGGTTTGTGTAGAAAACAAGTGAAAAAGCCATGTGAACACATCCAGATGTGCACATACATAAACAAGTCAATTTAATGCAAGAATGTAGCAGTAACATCTGCATCCTGGACAGTTACCATGTCAGATATAGGCTAGGTATATCATGAAGTAGCAAAACCCATAATGCAATCAAATGCATGTTGCTCAGTGTAAGAATACATGTAGGGGATATACACCTGCAGTCAATAGGAATGTAGTGTACAGTTAAAGTACTAATAAGATGTTAATGGAGGTTTCTTTTTACACCCTACTCCATGTGCATAAACAATGCAATTCCACACCTCAATGGGTATGTGTAATCTCATAACATTTGTTGGGACATATGTCCTATTATTATTTAAATCTGCACCTACTTTGATGCATGTCCCCTGTTAAAACATCACAATCGTGGTGGCCTGTTGCCACCAATCATCCCTGCATGCTGTTGGAATGTCCACTCTCGTTCAATACATGCATATGTTATGCTTGCTGTTCAACTGTTGTAACCCTGGTGTGTTGGGTTAATGGGAATATTATTTCATGCTGTTTCAACTAACTTGGAATGCTGTTGTCTATGTTGTAATTAAAAACACCGATGAATGAAACAAACTAGTTTCGGCCAACAGCCTTCTTCAGTGTAAAACAGTATAATCAAGTTCATTTGAATCATCCTTTAAATACATATCAAGAGCCAATCAAAAGGTTGAGCCCATGAATACTGATAAGTATGAAGATTATTTGTAATACATGTTTGGGGCACTTAAAGTAAATCATATAGATATACAATAAAAATTGGTATATATACTCGGGTGAGGTCCATCCATAACATGAAAAAGTAACCAACAAGTTACTTACATAAAACAAAACAAATTATTAGTATATTCTAACAAATTCAATAACAATATATTCATACTTAGAATTGGTTTTTATTATGCCATACTGGAAGAGCCTCTATCACAGGCTATTCAACAGTTCTTGGTTAGAGAAACCATAGATAAAAAATATCAGATACTGACGTTCAAAGGACTCAGACATACTATGTCATAGAAGAGCATATGTTGGACCAAATAAATTTGGTATACATGAAAATGTATATATATAGAGATTGGTAGTGGGCAAGGCAAATAATAAGCATAGAACAAAAATTAGATCAACAGTAATGAGAATAGCAGCCTGAACATGATGGCTTTCACACTTGTCCACCATAAACATGACACCTATTATGTATCTGTCCAAGACAAGATAAGGGGCACCCAATAAATGCAAAAAATCAATATTAAATAATCCGATTAATTATTATTATGTTCTAACTTCTCAATCTGGAATGTATTCATGCTTAGGATCTAATTAGTCTTCCTATGTTGAATGAAACATTATAACAGTTTGGAATTGACAAACCCATGGCTATTAAATGACTATTATAGATATTGGAAAAATTTCTGCATGCTGTATCTTAAGGAGCATATATTTGACAGCTACGGTGTATCTATCCACATATATATATCAATATAGGTCAGTTATAGCAAGGTGTCTTAGTATTTGATTCTTATGCTGGATAATGGTGATAACTTGTATTTGACAGGTTGGCTTATTGGAGCTGATTCTGTTGACTTACTGGACTCTGACTTTAGTATTTAATACCAGAATCAATCAACTCAGGTTGGTTTGCTTTATCCTATATACAAGCTAATAGGGTCATACCAATATTGCTACATTTTTTCATTTTTTCATTGTTTTAATTTATGCTTAAACCCCCCTTTTTTAGGGACTTTATGGTAGTGATATCTCTTCTTGATTTCCTTTTGTGCTTTCTGCCACCCCTGTGATTTCCTATTAGGGATGGGTGTTTGATTGTCCACTCTGTTTTGATGTTACTGGGTTTCTCAATCATTATATTATATTCTTGACTCCAAAATTATATTCTTTTGGTGCTCCACCAGTTTCTACTTGTAGTATACCTTAACATTGCTCACAACATGGATCTAAATACCATCCTTTCTGGATTATGTGCTGATCGGCAAGATATAGCAGTATTTGAATTGATCAATTGCCAAGCAATGATCCAGTCAGACATCTGTGGTTGATTGTGATATGTTCTTCCACTCAATCACAAAAGCATTTAAGACCCTTAGATCAAACATTTGGCATCTCAAGTTATTTAAAGCATATCAACCTCTAGTTGGGAAGCCAGATGATAAACTTAATCATGATTGGCAAGAGGCACTTCAGACAGGATCCATGACATTTGTGAACATACTGTTACAATATTATGAGAGGACAGTGGATTCTAACATACTTGAAATTAAAAATATATGTTCAGAAGCTCAAAAGTTTGAATCCTCTACGAAATATCAGGACAACATCAAAAAACTGTCCTCGAACTGATGGAGCATGAAAAACTTTAAATCAAGAAGTTCCATCGTGATTTTTCTGACTATCAACGGGTAAACCCTTTGATTTTAGCAGATCCAGATTTGATAATAATCAGGCTAAAACAGGGCCCAGTCGCACCAAAAGAGACCACGATCAATTCTTAAAAACAAGGGGATAGCTCATATAGTACATCTGGTGATGAATCCTTTTGAGGGTCCAGGTGAGAGAACCTCACCTAATAGGAAGAGAACTAACAGAAGTTCCCTTTAGAAGGGCAAGGGACACGGGGCAGAAAGCACAGAAAGAGTGGTCACCTTCAAGGTCTTTGGACAACTTCCTGAAATAGGAGACCCTTCCAAAACCACTCAGAATGTGTTGAATTTATCCAAGACTATATTAACGGATGAGCAGGTTGCACTGTTGAATAAAGGTTTGAACTTTATTCCTTCTTTTTTCAGTCAGGAATACCACATAGTACAGGATTTACATGACTTTTGTAGGATATTGAATCTTAGGCTCTTCTTTGAGGATAATAGGTCAGAATGGTAGGTCCTCTTTCCAACCCCCTATGAGTAAACATGTATCCATTTTTATGGATTCCATCTTGAGGGATATTCACTTTGAAAACATGGGACATATCATGCTGGCTAGCAATTTATCGAATGATGACAGGACAGCCTTGAATACCTTGTGTGACAATAAAGATATAGTCATTGTCCCTGCTGATAAGGGAGGTGCAGTTGTGGTTTGGAACACTGCGGATTACATTCATGAAGGGTTAACTCAATTGTCAGGCTATATGCACATGTCTATAGATCCCACACCAGTATTTAAGGATGAGATTGTTTGCAATTGGCCTTTGAGGAAGGCATCATAAATAAGAAAAGCTTGGACTCACTTAAAGTGTCGGAACCGTCCAAACAGATACTATATCTTTTACCGAAAATCCACAAGTCCTTGAAACCACCGGTAGACCCATAGTATCGAATAGGCTCTCTGACTGAACCCTATCAGCTTTTCTCACCCAATATCTTAAACCTTTGTTGGGACATATCAGATCTAGATTGCAGGACACTACACAATTTCTACAGTTAATTAGGGAAACCCAATTGGAACCTGAGTGGTACTTATGTACCTTGGATGTAAAATCATTATATACAAGCATACCCCATTGGGCGGGCGGTCTCCAATCTTTACAATACTGGTTGGAAAGGTAAACCTATATTCACCGATTCAATACCCTGTTGATATGTATGTCCGAGCATGTGTTGAATAAGAATGTTCTGTACTTCCAGGGCCAATGTTATTGGCAGCTTCAAGGAACAGCTATGGGGCATCATTTGCCCTATATATGCTGACCTGTTCATGGCTTATGTTGAGGAATCTATGATCTATGATACATCACACAACATCTTTCAGGTTGAAATGGATATTTGGAGACGTTATGGACGACTGCTGGTTGGTGTGGCGGGCTGATGTAGGATACAATTTGTTGAATATCTCAATGATAATGTCTGGGGACTTGAATTTTCTGTGACTTTTGATAAAAGTCCATCAATTTTGATGTCACAGTGTACAGGAACCCAGACAATACTTTGTCTACGAGGGTTTTCCGTAGCCAATATAACACCCTGTTACATGCATCACACAATCAGGAGTATTCCAATATCCCAGTTAGTTCCAACATGGAGGAATATCAACTGGCCAGTAGGGATCTCAGTCAGAGGTTTGATATTCTCAGAGTAGAGCTAATCTACTACAATATAAGAATAAAAACAAAAATCCATGTTCTTCTAACACAAGTGTTAGGTTCATCACCACTTATAGCAGAAATATCAATATGATTAGAAACATCATAAATAAACATTGGAACATTTTATTGGCCAATGATAAGCTGCAAGCTTTTTTGGGACTCATATAAGCACGTGGTAAGACCCTAGGTTCCTACTTTTCACACTTTAAACATATGGCAAGTGGGGGGACTACTCACAAACAACTGACACTTCATGGTGATGAACTCATTGATCGGGTTCCTGTCAATATATGCTGAAATCCAAGGCATTTACCAGTATATTAAGATCTTTGGAAACTGCAGTAGCGACTTACTGTGGGGATTTCTATGTTGGACAAACTTCCAGAGCCTTAAGATTTAGAATGAACAGTGATATCAAAACCACAAGGAGACCAGTGCCCTATATCAACACACACATAAAAACACCCCCAAAGCGATTCACTTTTATGGTCATTGACCGAGAAACACTGGATTATTACAACTTGTAAATGATCACTTGTAGGGAATATATTGAGTTAGTATTAGTACCTTCAACTATAGGGAATTTTCATTGGTCTCCCATTTACATTTGTTTAAGATTATGAATGTTAAAACATCCTGGCTCAATATTGAACAGGGTGTTAAGATTTCAAAAAATTTAAAGTTGGAATCAGATATATTGTTAGATTTTTCTTCATCTTTTATGGTTTGTAAATGGTGTCATTTATGTCAAATATAAACTGTTATAAGCATCGCAAGTGTTTCCATTCAACATAGGAAGACTAATTAGATCCTAAGCATGAATACATTCCAGATTGAGAAGTTAGAATACACAATAAATCGGATTTTTTTAATATTGATTTTTGCATTTATTGGGTGCTTATATCTTGTTCTTGTCTTGGACAGATACAATAGGTGTCATATGGTGGACATGTGAAGTGTAAATGTAATGGGCTGCTATTCTCTTTACTTTTGATCTAATTTCTTTTTTTTGTTCTATGCTTATTTGCCTCCTGCCCACTCCAATCTCTATATATTATATACCAACCATTTTGTCCAACATATGCCTTCTATGACATAGTATGACACATAGTATGTGAACGCCAGTATCTGATCCTTTTATCTATTTTTATCTATGGTTTCTCTAGGTTGAATATAGCTAACATAGAACTGTTGAATAGCCTGTGATAGAGCATAATAAAGTAAGGAATAATGTGAATGAATTGTTTAGAATATACTAATATATTGTTTTGTTTTGTTTTAGTAACTTAAAGTAACTTTTTTGTTTATGTATGGACATTGGATGGAGAGTATATTTCCGGTTATGGATGGATCTATCTATATGATATATATACCAATTACTATTGTATAATTATAAATAATTACAATACTTCAACATACTCATAACAACCTCAAT
>NC_056729.1:884624575-884687075 GCF_019279795.1 Protopterus annectens
TGTGTGTTACAAGGTATGTGTGTGTACCTAGCAACATGTGTATTCTGTTACAGCAGTATGCCAGCTATATTAACAACTGTGCACATATGTTAGGTAGGGATATGGCATCAAAGACTAGGGTGGTTTACTGGTAATACTTTAAATGTACATTACATTCATTGCATTGGATGACATATTTTTTCATGCATTAGCTTGATATGTACCCCCGGGGCGAGGTTGTGCATTGTATCCCAAACAGTGTGCTGACTACTGGTGTATACTGGTTTGTTATATGGAGTGTGGCAGGCACTGTCAGACAGTTGTGGGCTGAGCACTGATATGTGGTATTGAAAGTGTGTATCCTCTGGTAGACAGATAGATGCTATATATGGCAGTTAAGTGATATCTGTACTTCATAATGTTAAGTGTACCACATGACTTGCTCACACATATCGTTTAATTGTCTTCCAGGGAAATGGCTCATCAACACAATCCATCATATACAGCTGCAGAGGAGCAGGAAATACAGAACAGCCTGGTGCAGCACTATAAACTGCTTTTTTCCAGGGCCAGCTAGCACCACCATGAGCGCACTGCACTGTGGCAAGAACTTGTTCACCGGGTAAATGACATAGGCATGCATAACCGGACATATGAGCAGGTACGCCATCACTGCAGTGATTTAATTAGACATGTCTGGCAGCGTGCATCTGATATCCATAGGCAACAGCTTGCCACAGGTGGTGGGGTGGCCATACATCCTCCCCTCACCAGAGTGGAGGAGCTGCTCCTAAGCATGGTGGCTCCTGGCCTACAGAAGTAACAGCATCACAAATGTGTCATCATGGAGGCCGGAGCCACACAGCAGGATGACATGGAGCGTGCAGGTAATATGCCCTAGCTGTAGGCTACCATTACCTGTATTGTTAGAATATGCATATGTGAGATGTGTACTGTGTGTTTAGCAGTTGTGCTGCCTATCATGTGCAGTACTGATATTTGGAATTGTATCTGTACACCTGTGACTGTTGACTGTTGTTCCACTGTAGTTTAGCACACTCACAGTAGCAATGCCACAGTTGTGGCCACTGACAAACTGTGTCATATTCTTGTAGGTCCCCCTGGTGTGACAGCAGGGCAGACGATACATGCTGGTAAGTGTGTTAACACTTTAAAATTGGTAATGAAATATGCATGTCATAGGTGAGGTGTAGGCCATGTACACGTAACACACCTACGCATAATGCATGCTGTGCATGTTTGCTGTGAGACATCAATCATCTCAGTAAAGTCAGTAGCTGACTCAATCACATGCAATGCACAGTGCAGCAGACATAATTGTGGCAACACTGTACTGCACATTGGATATGCATAGTTGCTACAGCTGTACACAACAAAACACATTTATCATACGCAGTACACGAAAACATGCTACATTTGGCATCACCACACACCCACTGTAAGGTCACACTTCAGTATCCCACATGTCATGCACACACACATGATGTACCTCAGGGGTAGAGGCCTATCATGGGGCTGTGCAACACTCTGCAACACATAACACAGTCATGTTAGGCAATGCTCCCTATTGGGCACCTCACTCACCCATGTACAAGGTGGCAGTGTAATTGTGAACATAGCCACAGCACTGCAGTTCAGGTACAGCATGCTAGGTGGTGGTCTTGCACACATTAGTAGCTGTGAGTGACCACAAGATGCATGTTGATGATGGCACAGGGTACTACACCCCATCCAGTTACAGTGACCACAGTACTACTCATAGCAGTCATTGCTTTGCACCTCAGTGTTGTGTGTGTGCAAACATATGCACCTATACACAATATGCATAGCATGTTGTGTGTGTGCTTACATATGCCAGTATACACAATATGCACAGCAGTCGCCATTCCAAGTGTCACATATATGTCCTGGAATGCTAGTGGGTGTATAGGTCACTTGACACACATTGGGTATGTGTGGTGTTTAATGTTGCAGTTGTGTAGCATGCCATGCCATGTCTGGCACCAACATATCTGCAATATGTCCCACACTCACCATAACCACTGTACACTGGCCATGTCGAGCATTGGGATTCCTTCCTGTCAACATGCACCACTCATCCCATGTGTGTACATAGCATGCATGTGCTACACCCGTGCCCACTATTATCTGCTATGGACACACACACTGTACTCAGACATGGATATCTATGTGTCACTCAGATAACACATGCAGCCATGGCATGTATACTTGTAAGTGATGGTGCACAGGGCATTGCAGAGCTGATAATACCTGCACAGCAATGTTGTGTCCATGTACACATTGTGTTCCAGGGTGTAGCCAACCACTGAACTACCCAGTTGCATCTAAGCCATGTATACTGCCATTAAATAGGGGCGTCTACACTTGCACTGCATGGCCTTGTGCAACACATATTCTGCATGCTGACATGTGTGTGGTGGCTGTTTACCTTGTGATACTGACACCCACATTCACCCACTATAGAGTATGTGTTGGATTGCTGGTGTGTGTGTGTATGTGCTGTAGTGAGGAGTGTATTAGTGTTCATGTGTTCATGTGTGCACATGTTCATGTGTGCATGTGTGCATGTGTGCATGTGTGCATGTGTTCATGTGTGCATGTGTTCATGTGTGCATGTGTGCATGTGTTCATGTGTGCATGTGTGCATGTGTGCATGTGTTCATGTGCAGACCGTAAAGTGTGTTTCCTGTCTTCCTCTCACAGGTGCTGAGTTAGGGGTGGCCGAAAGCAGCAGGGAACCTGAAGCCACTGCCACGAATAGTGGTGATGATGAGACATGTATTTTGGCACAGGAAGGTTTAACAGGGTCTGTCGTTGGTCCGCCAGTCGACAGTACACAGCGTTCAACCCCATCTATGTGCACACTCATACTGTCAATACATCCCTCACCACCAATAGCCATAGGCGAGGGACAGCATACAGTTGGCATTGACCAGGAGAGTGCGGTACCCATGGCACTTGCATCCCTTCACAGCAGCCATAGCCGTATTCCTGGAATGGTACCACATTTGCGGAGGTCCAGGGGTTCTTGGGGAAGCACCGCTGGTTGTATTGCCCCCGGCAGGTGTGCCCTCACAGGTCTTACAACATCCAGTATGTTCCAGGCTGTAATGCAGGCTCAGGCACGTATGGGACGGTACACCAGGCAGGGACTTAGGGCGCAGAGGGCACATTACACCGCTATCAATGACAGCATCCGTGACCTTGCTGGTGCCATCCAGACTTACACTGAGGTCATTGATAGATGTTGGGGGGAGACATTAGATGCCCTCCACAATATGTGTTCCATGAGCCAGGACTGTGCGGGATGGTTGCGACGTCGACACGGATGCATGCCAGCAACAGCAACTGCTGGCAGTGGTCGCGGACGGCCCACAGTTCACAGCCACTCCCGTAGATTCAGTACCAGCCCCAGCAATGATGGGGCTGGCCTGTCCATTGACCATCCCAGTAGACCACGTGCACGTGGCTCTGGCCAGTCCCAGCAGGGACATGGGTCCAGTCATCATACCTCTGCCTCTGATGACAGTACCCAGTCAGGGTTGGTACACGATAGTATCCGTAGCAACCCTGCCAGGCGCAGGTACTGTGTCCGTGGCCGGAGACAGTGATCTGTACAGCCTAGCAGGTACAATCTGTGGCTGTCCCACAAACTACCGTATATGGCAGTCACATGGTGGAGCTGTGTGCATGCAGACACACACACATTAACCAAACAACTAGGGCTCACACATACACAAACACATTACATCAACATTGGCCCATGCTGTACTGTTGTTCCTCACACACACACACACACACACACACACACACACACACACACACACACACACACACACACATGCACACACACACACAAACATGTCGATTGGATGGGTTAATGTCAGGCTCTGGCAAACAACAAAACGACCTGTGCATATGATGATACCTGTGTCGCCTCCTGTCATCTGTAACATTGACAGAGGAACATGCTAACATGGTGCTGATGCACAGGGTGACACTATAGCAGTGTAGCAATATTAGCAAGTTGTCAACAGGAAAGTGTAATGACATCCTTGTAGGTATATCTGAGCAGACATTATGCATCAAAGCTCTGATTGTCAATGTAGCATTGTTTACACCACTGTTAGGTCTGAGTATGTATTATCCACCCATGTGCCACTTGGCTGAAGTGTAATGTGTTGCCAACATGTGTTACTGAGTGGACAGTACGTGTGTGATGTGTGCAGTACAGATTAGCAAGTGTACATCTGTGAACATGGTGGGTGTGCACTGTCTGCATGTACATGCATAGTGGACACATGGGACATGCGGCATACCCTGTTGTACACATTGTTAACATCTCATAGTATCTTTCAATGGCCAGTATGCATTCTACTACAGTTATGTACTAACGTGGGTAGACATGTGTGTATGACATGGGTTGACACTATGCTGTGGGTGATACCGTTAATATCTGTCAATGATTTGCGGTCTGGTAGTATACACAACCTCAACAGCATGACTATAAGCAATCATTGGATGATGTCCTGACAAATGACACACAGTCGTAGGGAACGCAGTAACAGTTGGATCCTTCTGGTGCTACACTATAACACTAACCAGAGGTAATGACCGCCACCCATTCCTGTGACCACACCTGTTTGGCATATAGCCCCCTTAGGTACCTGCAAACACACTAGGGATGTGTCCATCCAAATCTGGAAATGCATTCATTGGCCTACATTGCATTCCCTGGATGGGATGCATATCCTACACAAGGGTATCATACAGACAGATACCTGTTGTCTGATACATGCTGTATAGCAGTAAGCTGACTATGGCATAGTCATCCACATGTGCTATACATACTATCCTGTCAGTACCATACAGGTGGTAGCCCTCAACATGTATGTTGGGTGCCAATGTGTACATACAGCCTCATTTTATGTCATGTGTCCCTTGGTATCCACATATCCATAGATATTGTGGTGTCCCAAGGTGTATCACATAAGACATTAGAGGCCTGAATGCATATCCACAAGGCAGTTGTACACCTATAAAGACTGTCCATTATTGGCAGTTGTTGTTGTGTATGAACATGTCTGAAATATACCCCAGGCATATACCCTCACTCACACTACTCTTAAGTAACTGTCATGGGTGTGTGTGGCACAGATGACCTTGGCCACAGATCACGACAGTGGATGGCCTTGTCACATACATACATATGTGACCTACGATCTGAGAAGCAGCGGCACAACCTGTCAATGGAAACAAATGTATTCATGTAGTATGCAGGCTTCACACCTATGTACTGATTGAGGGGACATGTACACTTATATTTTTGCCACGCAGATACCTGATGTGTGCAATGCACTTACTGTTGTAATCATAATATGTCATACCATAGTAAAAGCAAAACCCACACTGCATTGACCAACAGTGACAGACACACAGTCAGCGTTTGCAGGATTCAAACCCCTACCTAACTATGTTATGATTCTAGAGAGAGATGCATTAACATGGCACGCTATTTGCTTTACTGGGTGATTTTTCTTCTCCGTCTGTATTTGTAGGATGGTGACATCATCAGTCTTTCCAAGGAGGAATGTACCTCTTTTAGTGTGTTTTCCCAGTCTACAAAAAGGGCACTTCTTTCAAAGACAATTACACACACACACACACACACACACACACACACACACACACACACAGTCAGCGTTTGCAGGATTCAAGCCCCTACCTAGCCATGTTATGATACTAGACAGAGATGCATTAACACGGCATGCTATTTGCTTTACTGGATGGTTTCCCTTCTCCATCTGTATTTGCAGGATGGTGACATCATCAGTCTTTCCAAAGAGGAATGTACTTCTTTTTTTCCCAGTATCCAAAAAGAGCACTCCTTTCAAAGACAATTGTACACATACACACATCCCCCCCCACACACACACAGTCATCGCCATCTCCATTAAAATGCAGTTTTTTTGTACTTCACTTGTTTAATTTATTTACGTTGCTCAAACAGCCTGCGCATATTCTTAGATTTCTGAGCATTTTTTTAAACCGAGTTAAAGAAGACAAACACATGTAAATATCTGATGGTAACAATAAGTGCTGCTAATATCAGATATTTACATCCAATGGTGGCTTAATGCATTGTTCAGCAGACACAACAAGATAGGTACCTTTGTGTGTGCATATTTAGAGAGAGTGGATGGACAAGTAATAGGAGAGCATGGTCACAGCACAGGTGGTGGATTGTGACATAATGGGATGCAGGTACACTTGGATGGCAGTTATGGGCAGCATGCTGAGTGCAAACCATCATGATGTGAAATGTAAAGTCAGACAAGAAGGTGTTATGGATTTATTAGTGGCCAGTGACAGGGCCTACACCCTACTCTAATGAGAGGGGCCTGCTAGTTGAGCACATCTGTTATGTGCTGCTGGTAGGAGATGGTGATGGCTATACTGTGGCCCATCAGGCTGGTAACTACCTGCATGCAGGATTGCAGCAGGTGATCAAGCTGGGCTTCCTGCCTGGAAGAGGTAAGGCGTCATCCACCTGTAAAGTCTTCTCAGCTCTTTAACCTGCCACAACACACTTTTAAATGGCTACGCGGCTTGCTGAGGCAGACCTTGGTTTCATGACTTGCAGGAGGAAGACACTATTGATAAAGTATACACAAAGAGTAGCAAGGCCATGGAAGGATGCACATGTCATCAGAACTAAGCTGTAGCCCCACTTGGGTATGCAAGATAGTTAAAGCCTCACGTGGCACCCAGATGTGTATAACTGAGCATCTCTTCATTAACCTCATAATGTAGAATAGGGACAATGGCTGGTACTTAGTGTGAAACTGTAATGTGATGTCATAAGGTTTTAATAATGCACGTATGGCTGTATAATTGTGCATTTCATTCATACAGCTGTAAATAGTTATATATTTGTGTGTGTGTGTGTGTGTGTGTGTGTGTGTGTGTGTGTGTGTGTGTGTGTGTGTGTGTGTGTGTGTGTGTGTCCTCCTATACATGACATGCCTAGTAACTATGAACCTGTTTTCAGTTTTCCATCCATTCCCTATTGCAATATTACTAGCATACCAGCAGGCACTGAATTTGTAGATGAAACATTGAAATATATAGTTGTTTGCTAGCAGCAACCTTTTCATTAGTTACATGTGGAATTATTCAGATGACTTTTACTTTTACAGAGATTGAGCATATTGACTGTTATTGGTGGATTGCAATGACAGAAGTTTGTATGTCCTTTCATAGTTGACATTTCCTGACTTTTATTTTTATTTTATTTTACATTTGTTGACCGGGCTGGTTCAACTGGATTTATGTCCATTTTCAGCAGAGGCCCGGGGAGAAAAGCTCCAAGTGAAATACATTAAACATTGAGCATTAATCATTAAAAGCATTTAACATTAAGAAAAGTTACACATATAGTTCAGAGAAAAAAAAATATTTTTTACAGTGTCTGCAATAAGCAAAATAAGAACATCACGAGGAAAATTTGAATTTGAATTTAGTAGTAAGTTTTTGAAAAGATTAGAAGCAAGATAAGTGAGAGTTCTAGGAGCAGAATGGTATCTAGTCAGGGTTAGTGCAGGGGTAGAGCCAGTGAGTTAGGAGGTGAGTTTTGAGTTGGAATTTGAAGCTGGGAAGAGTGGAGAGAGCAGTGAGTTTGGATGGAAGGGAGTTCCAGGCTTTTCCAATTGTGTTGGAGAACAAGGAATTGCCTGCTAAGTTGTTGGATTTACAGGTAGATATTAGAAGTTTGTTAAAGGAACACAGACTTTTGAGATTACAATAAGGGCTAATGAGAGTCGTGAGTATAGGGGTGCTGGTAGGTTTGTAGAGGATTTTATGGGCTAAAGAGAGCTGGTGAAATAAGATGAGATGTGGCAGTTCTAGCCATCCCAGTTGTTTTAAGTTTAGCCAGTGGTGAGTTCTAAAGGTAGAGCCAGAGGCAAATCTGACAATACTGTTGTAGGCAATAGTTAGTTTGGAGAGGTTAGTTTTGGACAGATATGTATAGATGGAGGAGGCATACAGTAGGGTAAAAATCAAATGGGTATATGCTATGGAAGTTCTGGATAATGGTATAAGAAATGGTTTAATTTTAAACAAGGAGCCAAGGTTTCTGTTGACTAGTTTTATTGTGCTGTTAATGTGAGAGTCAAAGCATAGGTTGTTGTCTATCTGTACTCCGAGGAGCTTGGTGGAAGGGTCAGGGGATATGTAGGTGCCATTACTAGAGAAGACAGAGAAGTTGAGTGGAGAGGATTTTCAGGTGGGGGCAAAAAGTAATAGTTTGGTTTTCTTGTGGTTTAAGATTAGGTATCTGTTTAAAAAACATTTTCAACATTTTGGAAAGTCTGTTGGGTGATAGAGTGCAATTCAGAGGGGGATTTGGCAGAACAAATCAAAGTAGAATCATCAGCATATTGTATACAGGTAGCAGAGGACAGACTGGTATGTAGATCATTGATGAAGATTGTGAACAGAAGGGGGCCCAGTATTGATCCTTGGGGGACTCCAAGGGTAATAGGTAGGAGGTTGGATAAGCTGTTTTCCCAGTGCACTGCCTGTTGTCTGTTAAGAAGATATGATTTGAACCATTTTATTGCACCAAAGTCAAAAGCAAAAGTTTTAAGTAAGTTTAATAGTATCTGGTGGTTGACCATATCAAAAGCTTTGGAAAGGTCAATAAAGAGAGCAGAGGTTAGTATGTCATTGTTCCGTTTTTTTGTTGATGCAGTCAGTAAAGGAATGAAGGGCTGAGGTGGTGCTGTGGTAAGGCCTGAAGCCATGTTGACAGTCAGCTAGTAGGTTGCAGTTTAACAGATCTTTAAGAAGTTGTTTTTGGATGCATTTCTCCATGATTTTAGCTAAGGGGGAGAGTAAGGCTATGGGACTGTAGTTTGAGAGTTCTGTAGAGATCCCTCCTTTGTGCAGGGGAATGATATGTGAAATTTTCCAAAGTGAAGGAATGCAGCCTTCAACAATGGTTCTGTTAATCAGAATGGAAATGGGATAGGCTAATGGATTGGCGGCAATTTTTAGAAACTGAGCTGGTAAAAGGTCAGCAGAAGGCGAGGAGGTTTTAAATTTGTGGAGAAGAGAACAAATAAGTGAAGTGAGTACAGGTTGCAGTTGAAAGGTGGGAATGGAAGTGTTAGTAGAGGGGGACCGAGAGAAGATATTTGGGGCTAGTTGGTTAGCTAGAGGCTGGACAGTTTCAGTGAAGAAGGTATTGAAGGCCTCAGCAATCTGTTTTGGGTTGTTTTTAGAAGTGCCTAGGGGGTGTGGGGTGTCATTGTGGCTAGGCTTTAGGAGAGAGTTTATGCCTGACTTGGGCAGTTTTGTCATGAATGGTTCATATGTAGTTTCATTGCATACTGGAAAAATGTGCAAAACTATAAAACACACTCTCAAGTTATACCATATTATACATGGGATATAATGTAGTTATTATACATGTAGTTACTATACATTATAATTTATTGCAGTCAGGAAGGTGAGCACTTCTGCATGGTGTAAGAGGCTGATGGCTTGAAAACAGTCCAAAGGTAATGTGTATATTTACAATCATGTGTATCTACATGGTAAAACAACTGGGTCTGAATGCTGTATACATGTACAGATATCATTTTTTAGGACTCCTTTTAAGGAAATTATGATTTTTTTTCATATTTTGGTAAATAACTTTGCAAGGGAGCATCTGAATGTGCTAAGTAATACCTCATTTTGAAGACAGTATTGATAGTTCCAACATGGTAAAGAACTGTGCCTGTATATTATACACATGTGCAGATATCAAAGTTTGTTTAAGACTCAGGTTATGGAAATTATTATTGTTTTCATATTTTGGTAAATAACTTTGAAAGGGAGCATGTCAGTGTGCTAAGTAATACCTCATTTTGAAAACAGTATTGATAGTTCCAACATGGTAAAAGAACTGTGCCTGTATATTATACACATGTGCAGATATCAATGTTTGTTTCAGACTTAGGTTATGGAAATTATGATTTTTTTCATATTTTGGTAAATAACTTTGCAAGGGAGCATATGAATGTGCTAAGTCATACCTCATTTTGAAGAGAGTATTCATACTTGCAAAATGGTAAAAAGCTGCGTCTGTATGTTGTACACATGTACAGATATCAAAGTTTGTTTTGGACTTAGGCTATGGAAATTATGATTTTTTTTTCATATTTTGGTAAATAGCTTTGCAAGGGAGCATCTGAATGTGCTAAGTAAAACCTCATTTTGAAGACAGTATTGATAGTTGCAACTTGGTAAAAGAACAGGGCCTATATGTTGTACACATGTGCAGATATCAAAGTTTGTTTCAGACTTATGTTATGGAAATTATGATTTTTTGTTCATATTTTGGTAAATAACTGTGCAATGGAACATGTCAGTGTACCAAGTAATACCTCATTTTGAAGACAGTGTTACTCCTTACAACATGGTAAAAGAACTGTGTCTGTGTACTCTACACATGTGCAGATATTACAGTTTGTTTAGTCTTGTAGGATTATGAAAATTATACATTTCCAATACTGCTCATTATTATGCCCATATCTTTGCAAGGGATCAGGGTGATGACACAAATTATGCATTATTTTGAAGCTAACATTGAGCCACACAACCTGTACACTGATATGTAGCCTCTGTCTGTTACAGGTGATGATATATTATGATTTGTTTATTTATTAATTATGAGAAATATTATAGTAATCATATTTCTGTAAATATCTCTGTAAAGGAGCATCACACAGTAATGGTTAATGTATCATTTTAAAGCTGACATTCATACAAACAAATTAAATACAAAGTGTATGGGTCTACATGGTACATTGATGAAGATATTGTGCTTTGCTTTTCCAAAAAGGTAAAAAATATGCACAAAATCAGCACTGCTTGCCAAATATTTAATAATGAATTTAATATGCACTATCAACATTTACACTGTTGGAAAGGTCAGTGTCTGCTGAACAACTTTCGCTTTTACATTTTTAGTCTAGCTCTTATAGCTAAAAAGTTATGAAGAGTTCTTTTCTGCATGGTATTACAAATGGATTTTCTGAAAATGACCTCAGGCTGCACTGTTGTTCCTATGGTGGAAGTAAGCAGGCAGCATTTTCTGAGCTGTTCCAGAGTGAATGAGTTAATCCTGAAACAAACACAGTATGTGGGAGATGTAGTTACACTATGAAAATTGAGACACGACTCTCACATACTGACAAATTATTTGACAAACAGGTTGTCAACACACACACATCATTTCCATCACTAAATAAGGTCTGGGTAAATAAACACACATATGTGGAGGTGCTCATAAGTAACTTACCAAAACCTCAGAGGCCTCTCATATGCTGCCCTCACAAACCACATACAAACAAAAGAAAGTCAGCACCAACCACTACACATAAAAATACATGTCATAGTGTCTCCACAAGTAAGCCCCTGAGGTGAAACACCACACATTCAAGCATCTTGTTTATAAGAGACTCCATTGTGAGATGCACATACTCCCTCCCCTCCAGGTTGGATAAAGAGAGGGTTGCAGTCAGTTGACTGTCAGGGATCAGGATTTGCTAAATCATGCAGGCACTCAGGTCACTCAACCACATGTAGCAGTATGATTCAGTTATAGTCCATGTGGGTGTGAATGACCTGAGATGTACATCCCTGGACTATATGAAGAGAGGCATGCTGGACCTCTTTCAATATGGGTTGCAGGCTGGTATGAGCTTCACATTGAACAACATTCTACCCTCATCAAGAATGATACCACAATACAGGCATAAAATGATTGACTTCAATAATTAGCTTAGCTACTGGTATAATTCCAAGGGGATTCATTGTTTGTCAGCCTGGGACAACATGATCAACAGACCACTCTACTTTGTGAGAGATGGTCTATACCTGTCACCATTGGGCTTTTGAATAGTGGCCAAGGCATTAGCCACACCCATAGTGCCTTTTTTAGGCAGTGCCAAGCCAACAGACTTACCAATGTAATAATTTATGCTAATGCAAAGCTGAAGGTACTACTGCACAGTGTTAGGAGTCTTAACAACCAATTGCACACCCAGGACGCTTTCCTCACCCCAGAGAATGCTGTGCAGTTACAGAGACTTGGTTCAAGGCTGCAAAGAGCACCCCAGCATTGCAAGGCTATAATGCCTATTACACATTCAGGTCACCATCTGAACAGGAGAAAATGAATGGAGGAGGTGTTTCCAGAAATTTACAGCAGGTGGTATCTGTATTACAGAAAAAAATTGTATATAGGGCCAAGTGTAATGACTGCTCTGCATTTTTTTTTAATTTCTCCAAATCTTTTGGGTTTCTAATACTATGACAGAAATGGACCCCATTCCTAAGTCAAAGTATGATTAAAGTTCATGAAATTAGTATTGTTTCTCTCTTTGATGTCAGCCAAAAGTGCTCTTTGCAGCACTCGCAATGTGCCCAGTAATGACTCCTGCAATTCGTATGGAGTTACATGTAGACTCTTTTTTATAATACCCATTACTCCTACTACTTTTGGAACTATCTGGGTATATTGCTTCCACATTGCTCTTGTTTCTGCTTGCAAATCCTGATATTTTATGACTTTGTGTCTCTCTCAACGCAGGACACTGTAGTCACTGGGTGTGGCAATTTCAATGATCAATGCTACTTTTGTCTTCTTTTCCTGGACCACTATATCTGGTTTTCTACCATCTATCTTTTGAACTGTTGGTAATAGATGATCCCATGTGATGTAGACTTCATCATTTTCTATGATGCTTTGTAGCTCATATTTCCAGTGTTTTTCAGGCATTTCAGTACCATAATGTTTGCACAATCCCCAGGGCAACAGTCTCGTCACATTATTATGCCTTTCAGTATACAGTCCTTCTGCCATTAGTATGTCGCAACCAGCAACAAGGTGTGCAACTGTTTCCAATTCTGTTTTACAAAACCTACATTTGTCTGTTTCTCCCACATGTTCAATGGATTTTGTAAACCAACGTGTACTTGGCCTACTATCTTGGGTTGCCAATATTAACCTTTCATCTCTTGGTTTAAATTCACCTCTCCTTAACCATCCCTGCCTTCATTCCTGACCAACATGAGGTTCTTCCAGACATTTTCTGAACTTGCAACTACATTTATGTTTTTTCCACTTTTCTTGCCTTCTCATCTGGTCCTTCATCTTATATTCTTTCTTTTGTTTTTTGGCACATTTACTTGTCGACTGATTTTTATCTACTTCTGGTTTGATTTCTATTCCTGCATGAATCCAATATGCTTCTGCTAGCCTAAGCAAGGAAGTCATCTTAGATTTATTCTCCTCATGTTTCAAAACTTTCACTACTTTTGGGTCTTGTGAGGTCAGCAGATATGTGTGTAATCCCACGATTGCAGAGCTATACATGTAATCAATTTCAAGCAGGCCCATCTCTCCTTCAGAACGGGGAATATATAATCTTGGTATGCACTGGTTTTTATAAATCATTTGGTGAGCATGAAACGTCCTTCTTATTTTCCTATCTAATCTGTCTAGCACTTTTTGGGGCCAGTCAATCACTCCAAAATTGTAAGTTAGGGCATGAAGAATAAATTGGTTTATAGCTTGGATTTTGTTTCTAGATGTCAAAGCTGTTTTCAGGATTAATTTAAGTCCTTTGAAGTAGTCCTTACTAAGTTTTATTCTCATTTGTTAATGCGTTATTGTTGATCCTTCATCAATTCCCAAATATTTATACATTCCCTCTTGCTCAAGTTTTTTACCCAGTGCCAAACCACAGACTTACCAATGTAATAATTTCTTCTAATGCGAAGCTGAAGGTACTACTGCTCAGTGTTAGGAGTGTTAAAAACAAACTGCATACCCAGGAAGCTCTCTTCACCCTAGACAATGCTGTGCAGTTACAGAGACATGGCTCAAGGTTGCGAAGAGCACCCCAGCATTGCAAGGTTATAATGCCTATTACACATTTAGGCCAACATCTGAACATAAACAAATGAAAGGAGGAGGTGTTTCCAGAAATGTTCAGCAGGTGGTAACTGTATTACAGAAAAAGTTGTATATGGGGCCAAGTGTAATGACTGCCCTGCATTCTATGTGGGAATGACTATGAATAAACTGAAAAGGAGGAGTTCAGGTCATCTTTCTGACATCAGATGTAAATGCCAGAGTAATGCCTTATCCAAACACTTATTAGAACACTCCAGACATTCTGATTATAAATGTATCATTTTGGACTGTGTGGAAATGGATGAGCTTGAAGGGGACATCAATGGTGTTTTGGAGAAAAATGAATTATGCTGACAGCTGAAATTAAATGCATTCAGAAAATCAGGACTTTATTATTGCTCTATTAAGAGTGTGTTGAATTTACGTAAGCTGCCACACAATCTGTCAAGATTTTTTTTTTTTTTAGAGAATTTGTGAGGGAATATTTTTATGTACTAAAGGTATCAAGGATACAAAAAATAATAAAAAAAACGTGCATAATGTGTATAAATATACATCTGTTTAGTTACTTTAACCTCAATTCTGACTTGATTAGATTTAGTACACTGTTGCATTCACACCAGAGATTTAAATAGTCGATTCAATGCACACATTTTGTCATGGAACTATTACCATAAAGTTTTAGTTTATTCCCCTATTAAGTATACTGGTGCACACTCATGCACACACCTGCACACTTTTATACACTACTAGTTTAATTCATCTACTATTTTCTGCATTTTTATGTGTTTTTTTCTATTGGTTTTCATTGTATAAATATTGTTGGGGGGCTATAAACATGAAAACTATCATGACAGGTGTTTTTTTCTTTTTTTTTTTCTCTCAACTGCAAAGCATTCACATTTTTTCTGAGCTGTAAATAACTTAGTGTTTATGCACATTAATACATATGGATGGATGCTTATTAGATAGTATTACACAAATATATATTTATACATATGGTGTTCTAATTAGATAATGTTTATGGTTAGACAGCTTTTGGGTTTTTTTCTTTTATCTATCTGTAGTTAGCTCTTTTTACTTATCTGCCTGTGTCTATGATTTTAGTTCTTGTTATAGACCTGATGAAGGCTTTATTGCATTAGTTAGCCAAAAGTGATTTTAGCTAAAAGTCAGTCTTTTTATATGTATGTTATGCTTTTCTTAATACCTGATTTTGGAATGTGGGTTACAAATAGATAGGTAGTGTTTTCCTTAACTAGGATTTAGTTTGCTCTAATCAGTAGTAGTGTGTGGGGGTGGGTACTTGCTGTTCTTAAATGCACTTTTACAGCCCTATTTATGTTGTTTGACTGGAATAGGCTGATTTAAAATTAAACAAAACATATTTATATGTAAAAAAATCATTTTATAGTTTTATATTTTTATATTTTTAGATAGGAGACTATGGCAAGGCCTACAGAAGATCACTGACTACAAAATCGGGTCAGCACAGTGTGAGGACAGCAACAAATTTCTGGACAGTTTGAACATCTTCTTTGATAGATTTGAGGAAAGAAACAACAGGCTGGCACTAAATATACCCACTGATGAGAAAGATGCAGTACTCAGCCTCAACACAGAGGAGGTAAGAAGAGAGCCAAGGAGAGTGATCCACAGAAAGGCTGCTGGCCCAGACAACATAGTGGGCAAGGTGTTAAAAGGCTGTGCTGATCAACTATGCACAGTGCTCAAGGAAATATTTAACACCTCTGTTGCCATAGGAAAAGAACCGTCATGTTACAAAAAAAACTAACATCATCCCACTACCTGAGAAAACCACTCCCTCCAGCCCTAACGACTACAGACTAGTTGCTCTGACTTCCACTGTTATGAAATGTTTTGATTGGCTGATTAAAAAACATTTGTTTTTGGGGCTACCTTCTGATTTTAACCCTCTGCAGTTTGTATACAGAACTAACTGATCCATGGTTGATGCTATATCAGTAGCACTAAACATCTTTCTTGAGCATTTAGAGGGCAAAAACAACTATGTGAGAATGCTATTCATACACTTCAGCTCTGCATTTAAAATGATGGTACCAATAAAGCTGACAGAAAAAACTGGCACATTTAGGAATCGGCAAACATCTCTGTAACTGGATCCTGGACTTCCTGATTGAGAGAACACAGAAGATGTGTTCAAGTAAGAACACATCAAAGTGAATCACGACTAACACCGGGGTTCCACAGGGATGTGTTGTCACCTCATTGTTATTCACTAACCTGATGCCCGACTGCTATGCTAAGAACAAGTCCAACCATATCATCAAGTTTGCTGATGACACCACAGCTGTGGGGCTCATTACAAAGACAGATGAAAGGATGTACAGAGAGGCAATGGCATCTCTGATCAGTTGGTGCAAAGGGAACAACCTTGACCCAGATATAAGTAAGACTAAAGAGATTATCATCTTCTTCCAGCTTTTCCCAGTTAGGGGTCACCACAGCGGATCACCTGCCCCTCATGATTGGCAGTGGAGTTTTATGGTGTCAAGTTGCCAGCTCGGTGCCCAACCTTCCATGGAAGGCAAACACATGCATGCACGCACGCATGCACTCACGCCTAGGGCTAATTTAGAGTATCTAATCCACCTACAGCATGTCTTTGGGATGTGGGAGGAAGCCAGAGCACCTGGAGGAAGCCCATGCAACCACAGGGAGGACATGCAGACTACACATGCACCCCAGTAGAGGATCGAACTAGAAAACCTCTTGCTGTGAGGTGGCAATGCTAACTGCTGCACCACCATGGCCACCCACCAAAGAGATTATCATGGACATCAGGAAAAGGAGAACAATCTACCCAGTGCTCAGTATAAATAGTGAGAGTGTGGAGAGGGTTAACAGTATGAAATTCCTGTGTGTACACATATCAGAAGATATCTCATGGTTAGGAAACACCAGCCAACTTGACAAGAAAGCGCACAATCGCCTCCACTTTTTAAGAAGGCTGAAAAAAAGATAATCTTCCTCCTCATATTCTCTCCACCTTCTATAGAGGTGCAATAGAGAGCATCCTCACCTGCAACTTCACAGTGTGGCTTGGAAGCTGGACAGTTACAGAAAGGAAGGTGCTACAAAGAGTGGTGAGGGTTGCAGAGAAGGTAACAGGTTCCAGTCTTCCATCGATAACATCTTTATTCTGCAAGAAACATCCAAAAGGCCACCAAAATAATACTGGACAACACACATCCTGTGCATGGACTGTTTAAACATCTGGCAGGAGATATTGCAGCATCCACTGCAGGACTACAAGATTCAGTAACAGTTTCTATCCTACAGTGATTAGACTTCTGAACTCGGGCACTAGTCCCAGGAGTCTGGACACATAATAAGTCAATTTTTATTTATTTGTGCAATATATACTTACATATATTCCAAGTAAGTGCAACATTTATTTATTATATCCATAGTCAGTGTTATTTAATTCACTCAAGTGCAATATTAGACAAATAACTTGGGTATTTCAATCTGTAGTGTGTTTTGTATTACTTTAAATGGATAGTTAATTTAAGTCAAGGGAGGGTATTCTTTTTGTATATAAGTGTTGGTAAATGTCTCTGCTCTTTCTTGTATGTAATGGGAGTAGTATCGTTTTTGTTAGTTATGTTTATTGCTCTACTTGTATGTGTTGTTTCACTTTCCTTTGTAATCTCAAGAATTGAGCTGATGCATGAAATTTCGTTTAGGCTACATGTGTGGAGTTCTAAATGACAATAAAGTTTACTTTGACTTTATTTTCCACACCTACTTTTAAGTGTATAAAAGCTGATATGCTTAACATTGTAAAGTATTTCTGATTTTTTTGTTAGTGAGGATCACTTGTCTGTGATGAATAAAGGTTTGTTGCTTTGGAACACTACCTGGGTATCATGATTTTTGGAAATGATTCTGACTCAGCTCATCAATGAAGTTTTAAGACTACTAGTTTCTTTCTTTTTTTTTTTCATTTACACAAAAAACAGTCACACCTCTAGACTGGTCAAGCAGGATGACTCGCTTGAGCTACTTTAAGTCCAGTTGGCCATAGGAAAAAATCCCCCACCATAACATTGCTAGTTACAGATCCCCAACCACAAAGCACGAAAACCATTTCACATACATAAAGTTAATAGAATCACTTACCATTCTGCCCAACACACTACATATGGATAATTTTAACTACCCCTCCATAAACTGGAAAATCTACACAACCACTAACATGCAGGCTCAGTGATTCCTGGACTTTGTCAATGCACGTACTCTGGAGCAGCAACTCTGCACTCCCACCAGGGGCTGAAAAATCCTTGACACAGTACACACAAACATACAGGAGTATTGCCCCCACCCCCACCCCCAGCATAATGTTCTTATTGGTAAAATCAGATCCTAAATCTGTCATTTGAAATAAATGTTATGGTAGAAGCCATGGCAAACCCTAAAACCCTAAAGAATTTTTCCAGCACAAATGACCTTCTATTAAGTGATAGCATAGGTAACTTTAAAGCTCCTCTTAACCCTGAAAACAATGAGGTCTATACAGAAGTTTACATGAATGCCCTGTACAACCAGTTACAGCTGCAGGGAAAGGGCCGTACCTGACCAAACTAAACGCAGGTCTAGCAGAAAAACAAGCCACCCTGGTGGACCCCTAGCATAAACAGACTGTACAACAGAAGGAAGAAATTCCTGTCTAGAAGTAAGTGTGATGGAGCACAACAGAGAAACAGAATCCCTCATTAATCTCAACAGGCAAATCAAATAGCTAGTCAAGTCTTCAAAAGCTAAATTCAAGAGTAAAATAGCCTCCAAAGCAAAGGATAACCACAAAGCATTTTTTTAGTTATATCTGAAATCTTAAAGAAAATACTCAACAATGTGCTGAGTTACTTGTAGGTCCATTAGTCCTCAATCCCTTTTTCCCATTTTGCACATGGGTGTCACTTCAGCAGTGACAATCATCTCAAGACAAGGTTTCCACCAACAGGTGGCTAGCCCTGATGCAGTAGTTCATTCATACCACTCACACACACACACTCTCACCTACAACCAGTTTAGAGTGTCCAATCCACCTATTACATCTTTGGAATGTGGGAGAAACCAGAGCACCTGGAGGAAGCCCACATGACTGCAGGGAGGACTTGCAGACTCCAAGCAGAAGGCACCCCAGCTGAGAATCAAACAGGAGAATCTCTCACTGTGAGGCAACAATGTTAACAGCTGCTCCACCATGCCTACCCTGCAGTTAACACTACCTATACTCAGCCAGAAGAAATAGCGAACCTGCTGACTGATAAATTCAGCTAAAATTTCACTCACTCATCACCTCCAGTTGTTCCCCATGAAATCCCCCCTACCATTTCCTTGCCTGTTATCACAAAAGAGCACCATCATCACTGTGCTCTTTAAAGCTAGAAACACAGCATCAATGGGCTCTGACAGAATCCCAGAGTGCCTATAAAAGGGCTTGAAACATGACCTAACTGACCCAATCAGATTTCTACTTAATCACAGTCTCCAGACAAGCTTTGTCCTGGTAAAGAAGAGGACAGCAGCATTCAGCCTTCTGCACAAGGGAGGACCATGAATGGACCCGGGAAACTAGTAATCCATAAGTCTGACTAGCCTCATATGCAAGGCTATGGAAAGCATAGTCATATATCTGATTAACAACAACATAGGAAATCTCCAGACTCAAGACCCAACACAGTGTGGCTTCATCAACGGTAGGTCCTGCCTTCTCAATCTGATGAACTTCTTTAAGAAGGTCACCATGGCTATGGATGAGGGTAAGACAGTGCATACCACCTACCTTGACCAGGCCAATGCATTTGACACAATGCTCCACTTGGGTATTACAGATAAACTCACAAAATTGGGCATAAACCTCTACATCACCAGATGGATAGCCAACTGGATCATGGATAGGACACTTGTTGCCAGAGTGGGAGAATCCATATCCAGCAATAGGCTAGTCACCAGTGAAGTACCACAGGACTCAGTGTTGGGCCTACTTCTGTTTGAGATATACTTCTCAGATGTCAAGGCAAATGTAGATGGCCTTTGGCTGGCCAAGATCACTGAAGACTTCAAGGTGGGAGCAATCACTGACTCACCAAACAATGTTGATAGCCTACATAAAGGTCTGATGCAGACTAATGATTTGTGTCAGATCCATAGCCTCAAACTAAATTTGAAGAAGTGCATAATAATACCCTTTGGGAAATTAAATACCACTGCAAATTACAACATTAATAGTACCCCCTTCCAAAAATGAACCCAGTGTGAGAGATCTGGGTACTCAGATGGACAGTAATCTGGACTTTGACCGCCATCTGTCCACAGTGGCAAGGAAATCCTTCTCTTTGGTTCAGCTTATAAGTAATGGCATGGTATGCAGATCTTAGGATGTCACAGAACCACTATACTCAGCCGTCATTACACCAGCTGCTGAGTAAAATGCTCATTTTGGCATGTACCTTACCAGGCAATTGCAACAGTTGAAGCATATGGAGAGGTTTAAAAATACAGGGTATAAACAACATGTCATATGCGGACCAAATAAAAGCCCTTTCACTGTATTCAGTTTCCTACTTATTACTGAGGGATGATCTGTGACTAACTTACAAGGCAGTCTCTGACCCAACCTTGATGGAAATGTTGCATATTCACAAAACTAACTGAGTGAGGGTTATTCACTCCAAAGATCTAAACCTGATCTCTGACATGAATAGATCATGCTGGAGAAACAGATATGTGTCCCAGAGATTGCCCCTCCTCTTGAATAGGTTCCTATTCATGTGAAGTAGAGCCTTTCCCTCATCATCTTCAAGCACAATCTGGACTAATGTATAGGAAATTGCAAATTCAATCCTGGGGTGGTGTTCATGTCTTGTAAGGGTGGAGGTAGTCTGTAAAAATTTTCAAATCTCCACTTGCTGACCCATGTTATCTTTCCCCTATGGATAGAAAATTGGGTAAAATCTGGGTAAAACTGGCTAGGCTTGTAAGAGTTCTTCTGTGGTTAGCCTAGTAATATCCTATGAACTTATTAACCTATAGGTCCCCAGTATGACCCATGATATCCATACCATTTGCTTGAATGTACTGTAATCAGTCACAATTCAGCCTGGTACCATATTCATGGGTGATTTCAACCGTCCCACTAAAAACTGGGACATATACACAACCTGCAATATGCAGGCTGAAAGATTCCTGAATTTTGTCAATGTAAATATCCTGAAGCAGGTAGTCTGCACACCTACTAGGAGTGAAAATATCCTGGATCTGGTACTCACACATATGAGGGAATGTTGCATCCTGCCTTGTGAAATGTCTTCACTGGCCAGATCAGATCATAAAGTCGTCATCCTTGGAATAAATATAAAGGCTGTACTCTCAGCAAACCCCAGAACCTTTAAGAACTTTTCCAAAGCTAACTTCCTCCTATTAAGTTACAGCAAAGCTAAATACCAAGTCCCCCCAACTCAGAGAATATGGTGACCTATGTGGAAGTGTTTATGGAAACCCTCTACAAGCATGTAAACAACTGCATAGGAACTACAATACTAAGCTGAAATAAACTTAGGAAAAACTCCAAAATCAAGCCTCTTGGTGGAACCCCAGTATACAAATGTTGTACAACAAGAGAAAAGAAATCCTGTCCAGAAATAGAAAGGGCTATGCCCAAAAGCCAAAAAGAAAACTCCTTCATCAGTCTCATAAATCAACTTAGGGGACTAATCAAGTCCAATAAAGTCACCTTTGAGGCAAAACAGACCCCTTGGGTAAGGATAACAATAAGGCATTTTTTTAGTTATGCATGCGGCCTTAAAGGGAACAATATGCTGAACTTATAGTAAATGGAACTTCCTATACTGAAACCAGTTAACAGAGAACATTTGCTGTCTGATAAATTTAGTTCCAATTTCATTCCCAATCTCCACTGGTTCCAACCCCTCCCCCTGGAAATACGTTCTACCATTTCACCCCCAGCTATCACTACACAGCATGTCCTCACTACACAGAGCTAAAAACACTGTATCTATGGGTCCTGATAATATCCCAGGATGCCTCCTAAATAGCTTGAAACATAACCTGTCAGGTCCACTAGAATTTCTGTTCAGTCACAGGCTACAGACAGGCTTCATCCCTAGGGAATGGACGACTGCAACTGTCATCCCTCTATGCAAAGTGGATCATCAACAGAACCAGGGAACTACAGACCCAGACGTTTAACTAGTCTTATAAGTGAGGGCATGGAAAGACTTATCACAGACCTGATAAACAAAGACATAGGAAATCTTCAAACACTGGACCCATCTCAGTTTGTTTCATCAAGGGCACATCTTACCTTCTAAAATTGGTGGGCTTCTTTGAGAAGGTCACTACAGCCATGGGTGAAGGCAAAAGAGTGCATACTGCCTGCTTTGAACTGAAAAAGGCATTTGATACAATACCTCACTCATATTATAGACAAATTCACAGATTTATGTATAAATCCCTGTGTCACCTCATGGATAGCCAAATGACTCACAGATAGGACACATGAAGTTAAGTTGAATGATGGCTAATCCATCTCCAGTGAGAGGCCTTTTACTAGTGCTGTTCCACAAGTCTCAGTACTGGGACCTCTCCTGTTAGGAATATACTTCTCTTTAGTCAAGTCAAATGTAGAGGGCATTTGGCTGAAAAATTTGTTGATGACTGCAAACTGGGTGCAATAACTGAATCCTCCAAAGATGTAAATGTCTTCCAGGAAGGTCTGACAGACAAACAAGTGGTGCCAGAATAATGGCCTAAAACTCAGTGCAAAAAATGCATATTTATACTCTCTGGGAAGAGGACCACCCATGCAAATTACAATACTGATAAGTGCAAGCCCAGTGGTAAGGGACTTGGGAAATCAGGTTGATAGTAACCTGAATTTTGATCACCACATGTCCATGGCAGTGAGAAAATCCTTCTACGCAGCATGACTTATAAGCAAGAGTTTTGTATCTAGCTCTAAGGAGATCATAGTTCCACTATACTCAGCCCTCATTAGACTTATAATTAAGTACAATGCACCCTTCAGTATGTACCTTACCAGCAGGCATTTGCAACAGCTGGAATGGCCAAAGAGCTGCCTCACTAAAAGAATACAGGGTCTTAATAATATGTGCTATGCTGACCACCTGAAAGCCCGGTCACTGTTCTCTGCCTCCTACAGACTACTGAGTGGCGATCTATGCCTAATATAAAAGACATTTTCTGATCCAAACCTGATGTATCTGCTACACTTTTGCAAAACAAACATCACTATAATTACCCAATCTGAGGATCTAAACCTTGTCTGTGATAGAAACAAAACATTTTGGAGGGACAGGTATGAGTCTGAGAAATTACCCTTTCTCTGGAACATTAATGCAAAACTGAGCTCTTCCCTAAGCTTATTCAAATGTAGTTTGGACCAATGGATGTAAAATCACAAACTTTTCCCAGCCTTGTCACTATGGCTCTTATGTACAGGGGCACAGGCATGCACACATGCCATTCTAGCACATGGGCATTGATAATTGAGAAAACTGGTGCACTCATGGCTTGGCTTAAAAAGGCTCTAGGGCCATTAGCTTAGTAAACTCCTATGATACTATGCTTTGATCATTCCTCGGTGCTCTGGTGTCTCAGATGTCCATGTAAATGGTCCTGAGCGTTTCATAACCTGTGTACGGGGATGATTAACTAGAACCACTTTTGTCTTATTATTATTTATATGTAAGTCTAACAACTTGACTTTGAGAAGACAACTGCCTATATGTGCTATATCACTTCCAGGACTCTGTCTGAGAATAAACAGTCATCCAGGAAGAGCAGAGCTCATGCCTCCACACATGATGCTGAGAAGACACTTAAATGTGTTGTACTTTTTAAGATGCTGTTCAGAGCTTTGATGTCTAACAAAGAAAACACTGGCGGAATGACTGGTACCTCTGTGGGATTCTTTCATCTTGTCTGAAGAGATGGTAGGGTATTATATTATTGACAAGAATTTCCATTACTGGAGAGGCATACAAAGCTTAAACAACTTGCTGCAGTGGGAAAATGAAAACTAGCTATCTCCATGACCTTCTATAAAAAAGCCAGGAAATGTGGAATTATGATTTCTTGAAGCTGTCCATAATTACCACAGCTGGCTCCATCATGCATTTGAATTCTTGCATATGAATTTAGTTGAAATGTAGATGATCGTCACTTAACCTGTCTGGATTAAGCCTAACTTAACTTTGCACTGTGATGGTGGAGAAAATTTGCTCTTCTAGCTTCAGGGACATAGGCATACAAATTTGTATCAACATTAAATAGAAAGACTGGCCTATTATTGGCTATTTGAAAGGCAATGACAGAAATATAGGAAACTCTATCAGGCTGCAAGGCAAAGATAGAAATAAGAAAATATATATCACATTGCAAGGAAATGCATAAGCAAATCTATTAACATGCAAGGCAGTAAGAGAAAGATAAAGACTATAGTTGCCAGACAGCATTTATAAGGGATGCAGGAAACAATCTGATCCCACAATAAGGCAGGTAACTCTCTTTTCTCAAACTCAGTGGGGAAGATTTGGAACAAGCTTCCCAGTAAACTGACATCTCTCTCATCATTACCACTCTTTAAAAAACAACTAAAAATTCAACTAAAATTACAATGGCTATGTCCATGTACTAACCCAGACTAACCCCCCCCCCCAGTATTACCTTTTTTCTACATCTCCCCTCCACTCACCCACCTTGCTGAATTTAGTAAATTAATCCTCTCACTCCCCTCTTTGTGAATTATCTAAGACTTTTCTCATGGTAAACATTACTGTATTTTTGCCTTGCTAAACATTTGTACTCATCCACAGTAGAATTAAGTTACGGTATAAATCAACTTGTTGATGGATATTTTCAAGTTTATGTATTTTGGATTGTTTTTTTTTGTTGTTTTATGCTTTTTGTTTGTCTCGTATTTATGTAGATTATAGTGGAGCTTATCTCCCCGGGTCTCTACTGAAAATGGACTTGTATCCAGTTGGACTAGCCCGGTCAACAAATGTAAAATAAAATAAAATAAAATAAATCAGGAAGACATAAGGAATAGATGGAAGGAGTATTTCAGGAAGCTTCTCAATGTAGAACACCCATGTGTTAGCACATGCATAGGCTATGATCTAAGAGGAAGTAGAACCCACCCTAAAAGAAGCACGATGTGGGAGATTGGCATAATGCTTATGTTTTTTACCTTACAAATACAAGGTGCTGGGTTTGATTCTCACATGGGGTAATTGGCTAGACTTAAAATGGCCCACAAGGGCAACTAGCCTAGTACTAATCCATGAATTCTGTGTGTACTAAAAAATGAAGTCAGGGATAGTGGAAGGTCCAGGTGAGGTTATGGAAGATATGGTCAAGATGTTGGGTAATTTAGAGGGAAAAGGGTCTGGGGGATAATAACCAGGGTATGGAGAAAGGCAGGCATATCCCAGGTGAACAGAGAATAAGCACTCTAGTGTCAGTGTACAAGATAAAAGGACATATTTACAACTGTAGGTAGTAAAGAGTTATCAGTCCCTTCTCTCCGTGCCATTCATCAGTTCCTGATTTTGAACAACATCCCTGAATTTGCCTCATATTTTTGTCTTTTATTTCATAAAAATATTGATATTTTGGTAATTCAATGAAAATTAAAGTCTGTCAATAATGCTATACAGTAACTCATTTTAATACAAAACCAATTGCACCTAATATTGGGCCTTTCTCATTAGCCTTGATTTCAAAAAAAGTATATTCTGATCAATAGTGGTCCCAGTACTGATCCCTGTGGCACGCCACTAGTAACTGGCCTCTTGCTGGATGTAGTCTCACCCACTTTAACCACGTGTCCTGTCCGTGAGTCAGCTGGACATCCATCCGGTGATGAAAGGATTTATGCCCTGTTTTGTAAGTTTATTTATAATACCTGAGTTGGGAATTTTGTCAAATGCTTTGGCCAGGTCAAGGTAGGTGATATGTACTATTTTACCCTCATACATGGCCTTAGTAGCTTTATCAAAGAAATCCACCAGATTTAGTAGGCATGGCCTGCCCTTGACAAAGCTGAATTGGGTCAGGTCCAGTGTTTGGAGGCTTCTTATGTCATTATTTATCAGGTTCATGATTATTCTTTTCATGGCCTTAAATATAGGACTAGTCAAATTTATTGTTCTGGATTTGTCTGGGTCTTCCACTCTACTGTGGCAAAGCCAGTTCAGATGATGTGGTTAAATAGAAATCCAAATGGGCCTTATAGGTCTTGATTTAAGTTGTTTAAGAGGCAACCTGGCATAAAGTCAGGCCTAACTGAAGCTGTGTTTTTAGCTTTAAAGAGCACAGTGGCAACCTGTTCTTTGGTTACAATTGGTTGTGGAGTGGTGGAGGATAGTTCTTGGGGAGAAGTGGGGGTGATGGGAAGGAGAAATTTGAGCTGAATTTGTCAGCCAGTAGATTTTCTATAGTTTATTTATTTATTTATTTAATGGCATTTGTTGACCAGGAATGTCCACTGGGTTAGAAACCCATTTTCAGTGGAGGCCCAAGGAGAAAATCTCCACAGTTAAACAGACAAACAATATATTGTACAATTATTATACAGGAACAAATAGAAAAAGCAAATACAAAGTTGAAGAGATGCATATAAAATATTTAAAATATACTTTCAATCACAGAAGAATAATAGACATTAGAACAGTAAATATGCTTCAATTCACCTGAGAGTAGTCAAAGAACATTAATAACAGTGACGTATATCATAGGTAGGAGAAATAAAGATTTGAAGAAGAAGAAAAGATATAGGAGAGGGCTGAAGGCAAGAATTTAAAAAAATGTTTGAGAAGTTAAGGGGGCTTACATTGTATTTTACAGGTACAGGTAGGATTTTTTAAAAAGTGGGTTCTTAGTGCAGATTTAAAGGCCATAAGGCCATCTTCTGGCTGGGTATAGGTAGTGCCACCTACAACTAATTCCACATATTGTTGGGTGTTGCTGTTAAGATTACAGACATAACTGAAAAATGCTTTATAGTCATCCTCAGCTTTAGAAGCAACTTTTACCTTAAAATCTGCTTTCAGAAACTTGACTAGTTCCCTGATTTGCTTGTTTAGACCAATTGATGGACTTCTGCTCTGTTGTGCACATTCCCACTTACTTCTTGATAATATTTTCTTTCTTTTGTTGTGCAGCTTATTAATTCCAGGAGTACAACAGGGTGATTTGTTTTGCAGTTTGACCTGGATTTATTTTGGTCTGGTACTGTTGTTTATAATTAGTTGTTTATATGGTTTTACAGGGCTTTTGTGTACACCTCTGCATAGGTCTCTGTATTTTTTGGATTTGGGGTAATTGGAAACTAGGTTTTTTATCCCTTAACAGATGCTAATTTACCTTAGTCAAGTTCTTAAAGCTTTTGGGGTTAGGTGGAGGGACTAGTTTTACCTTTATTTCAAAGGGGACTGCTTTGTGATCTGATCATACCAGTGAGGACATCACACTGGGTGGGGTGCACCACTCTCCCATATTTTTGAGTACCAGATCTAGTATATTTCTTGCCTTAATGTGAGTGCAGACTAGCTGCCCCAGGACATTTTTTTTTCAAAACAGGTTTATTATTTTAACATATAAGAGAAATATCATAACAATTTTATACAAGTAATTAAAAATAGGTATTATTATAATATTCAACAAAACAACTAAAGTATTTACAAAGACATCCACTACAATCAGGTCAATTAATTAAACTAAAATACCATGCTATTGAAATTAGAATTTTTTTAACAAATTTTGCAAATTATCCCATACAATATAATGTGATGTTTTTCTAGTTGTTCTCATTCTAATTGTGCTTATTTCCATATGGCACATTATATTCATAACATTTTTAAATTCATTGAACGAAGGAGGTGTATCTGAAATCCAATTTCTAGTTATTATTTTCCTGGCCACTGCTAGGATAGACCATAACAAGGGAAGCTTAATCTTTTTAACACATTGAGGTACAGGTGTGTTGAATAATATAAGAGACTTAGAAATAATGAAATTATCTGTAAAAAGAGCCTGCAAAAATTCATTAATTGACTTCCAGTATTCTTTCAACTTCATACAGTCATAAAACATATGAGCCCATATGGCAGTCATGGCTTAGTGGTAGGACATACAGACTAACGTTACCAAGGTCCTGGGTTTGAAACTGGCAGTGGGAATTTATTTATGGGAGATCGTAGGTTTACCCCGGGAATCATATCTGTGTCACTGCTGGACAGAGGCACAACAAACTAATGGGCACAGTATTTTTTCATATAAGGGGTGGCGTAAGCCACAAAAATTTGGGCTAGGCTTATAAATGCCTTAGGGCAGATAGCCTAGTATAAACCTATGAACCTATGAACCTATGAACCCAGTCAGCATTAATTTCTACATTACATCTCTTACATAGATTATCTTTATTATTTATTTTATTCATCATCAAAGGTGTATAAAAAGATCTATGTAAAGATTTCCATGTATAAAGTCTCCAGACAATGGAAGATGTAGTTCTATAAGCAGATTCCAATATATATTGTTTATCTTGTTGAGTTGGTGGGTCCCCATTAATAGAGGTGAAATAATTCCAGTATGAATCTACACGGTAAAAAGTTTCTTGTCTGATAATTTTATGTATATATGAAAGTTTACCTTTATCAGAAACTTTATGCTGTAAATTTAATATCAAGTAATCAATCAGTTTTGGAATAGATTCTTTAACTGTTATAGACATTAGATCTATTCTATCAATGAGATGTTGTCTAAAGATCTGAACCTCTAACCAGCAAGTTTCTCTTAGATCAAATTCTTGTTTTAAGAAATCTAGATTTTTAACTTTATTATCAGATATCAGCTGATACCAGTACTTTAGATCATTATCTATAGCTAAATGAGCTCCTTCAGAAGTAGATGACATAAGCATACCCTGAGTATACATTATAGGAATACAATAAAATTCCATTCCCTATACTTAGGGTGCATGAATATAAAGTTACGATAACTAATAATAATATTTAATGGGTAACAAACCATATGTTTAGGTGTAATAGGTGAAGTACAAAATTCCTTTAGCAACCACAACATGGAGTTATTTACAATCATATTTTTATGTGTTAAGGAGATTTTCATGAAGTGCATACTAATTAGCTCCCAATAATCTTTCCATTTTGCGATATATGACTGATCTATTAATAAAGTAATAACTTTTATAATAGAAGAGATAATATATAAATTAAAGTCTGGAAAAGAAATACCCCCTTGAGACCAGCTATTAGGATGTTTCTTTAATGCAATCCTAGGTCTATTAGGTGCCCATAAGAAATTTAACATTAGTGTATTCAGTTTCTTGATAATTATTTTTGTAGGTGAAAGTATTATTGATTGTATTTAGTATAAAATCTTGGGGAATATTAACATTTTAATAATTGTAAGTCTCTCCTCCATAGTAAAAAACATATTATTCCAGGTATTAAAAAGATTTTGTATATTAAGAAAACAGGTATTATATTTATTATATATAATAGATTTAATATCTTTAGATAGTATTATACCTAAATAAGTTATCTGACCTGAATTGGGTACATATTTAGTAAAATCACTAATGAGAATATTTTTTCGTGTATATATAGGTAGTATTTTAGTTTTTTCTTCATTGAATATTAAACCAGAAATACTTTTAAAATTCATCATTTTATCAAATAAAGACTGCATAGAAGAATTAGATCCTGCTGATGTAATTAGAACATCATCTGCAAAAAGTTGAATTTTTGATGTTGTATTTTCGTCTATTTCAAAACCCTCTATGTCAGTACTGTTTCTAATCAAATTAGCCCAAGGCTCCATTACTAAAGTGAATAATAGTGGAGAAAGTGGACATCCTTGCTTTGTACCTTTAAGAATGGGTATTTTTTGTGAAACATATGTTCCTACCTTAATATAAGCCAGCGTTTCTTTGTATAAATGCTCAATTAAATTTACAAATGCATCAGAGAAGTTTGTGCAGTTCAGTAAGGTAAACAGATAGTCCCAACTTACTGAATCAAATGCTGAACCTATATCAAGACTAATAAGTGTTAAATCTTTCTTTTTCCTATTTGCAAAATCAATTAATGTTAAAGTTCTTCTTATATTATCAAAAGTATTTCTATTTACAATGAAGCCTGTCTGATCTATATCTATAATGCCAGGGATGATTGTCTTCAATCTATCAGCAAAAATACTCATAAACATTTTATAATCAACATTAAGTAATGAGATGGGTCGATATGAAGAACATCTACTTGGATCTTTATTAGGTTTTAAAAATTGGTGAAATAAATGTATATTGCCAAGATGGGGGGGTTATTAACTCAGTTTGGGCCAAAATAAAAACCTTATGTATTAATGAATATGTAGTTTTAGAAAGGATTTTATATATCTCTGGTATAATACCATCATTACCCGGTGCTTTGTTTGATTTAAGCTTATTTATTTGTGTAATAACTTCTGTATATGAAATGCTCTTGTCCAATAGTTTAATCTGTTGTTTATTAAGCTTTTTATTCATGTTTGTGGTTATAAACTCCTTTATTTTATCTTTAGGTTCCATGTTAATGTTGTTATGGTTAATCTTGTGAAAGTGATTTCTAAATTCATCCAGTATTTCTGGTATACTAGAAACATTCTTCTTTTCCTTAGAGAAAAGATTTCTTTGATATGGTTTTGTTTATTCAATCTTTTGTTTTATTTTTAAGTCTATGTAACTAATTGGGGCTTATTGGATAAGCCAAAAAGTTGTAGTTCTCTAAAGTTATTTTAACTTTATGAGTTAAAATTTCTTTGTATTTCTCATTTAGTTTGTTTATTTCTTCAATAACTTTCCTGTCCATAATATTTTCTTTATTATTATGTTTATAAGAGTCTAATTTACTTTGAATATCTAACAATTCCTTATCCCAAGATTTCCTTTTATTATTATACCATCTGATACTTTGTCCATATAGATATGATTTTAAGGCATCCCAAACATAGGCAATGGAGACTTCAGGAGTATTATTTATGTCTAGAAAATGTTGTACTTCTGAAAGTATATATTCTTTATAGTCTTTTAGCTGAGTTAAGTATGCTGGTATCCTTTTGATATGAACATTATGAGTATTTTTTATCATGAATTCAAAAACAATTGAGTTATGATCAGATATAGGACATGAAATGATTTTGGAATTAATTAAATCTGCTACCATCTGGTTAGGAATAAACACCCTATCTATTTTTGAATAAGTTTTGTATCTGTTAGAAAAAAAGGTGTATGGTAATGATTTTGAATCTATCTGATTATTAATATCATTCAAATGATAAGAATTAGCAAAATCATTTAAATGTTTTGCATTAGATATAATTCTTCTTTTCCTTATAGTGGTAGTATCACTTTCATGTAGTATACAATTAAAATCACCAGCTAAAATAATATCCCCTATAGAGAATGATATGATCTTATCAATATGATGTTTCACTGTATTAATACCAATTCCAGGTATCCAATATACATTAATTAAAGTGTAAGTCTTCCCATTAATTTGTATTGTAACCATACAAAAAATTCCTTTGTCATCCTGAAAAGACTTGATGGTTTTAGGAATGGGCATACTTTTATTCCATAAAATAGCCACTCCTCTTTTTTTCTGAGTGTGCTCTGAACTAACCAATACTGTATACTTATTAGTGGCTAGTTTATCAATATCTTTTTTCAAGAGATGGGTTTCTTGCAGGAAGACTAGATTGGCCTTGTGTAAATTAATGTATCTTATTAGGCTTGCTCTTTTACACGGATTATTCAATCCATTAATGTTTAAAGAAATTCCTTTTAAAGATGTCATTTGGCATTTTTAAAACTCAAGAATCTTATGATCGAAATAACAAATAACAAGATAAATAATGTTACATCTCCTCTTTTAGGTGTACCTTTAAATATAGCTGTATTTATTAAATCTCTTATGGGATTTTGTATAGGATTCAATTTTGTTTGTAGTGACAATGAGTATACAAAATATATTGTGGATGTCAAAACTATATACATATAACAATGAACAAGTGAAAATAATGTAAGGATTAAACCTTGCATCCAGCCTGGAGTTGAAAACTCCAACTTAGAGTGGTATTTACTACTCAAGTTAACCCCCTACCCTAAGCAGCAGTACCTCAGCTACCACCTTATCAATTTAATACTAGTTATATTTAACTGAGGTTAACAGTTTTCAATTCAATTTTCTATCAAGACAAAACTACACATTTGGTAAAACAGCATCATATAAACTAAAATAAACTTTTTCAAAAACTGTTCATACTACTATATAGATCTATGTAATATATAACACTTGTATTCAAATAGCATTCAAATAATCTTGATGTTAGAAATCAAGAGGAGAGAAAATTAGGTTCTAACATTCATTTAAATCAAAAACTTTGGCTAATATGATTCAGACATTACATATATTAAGATGCATCTATTTTCTGTCATGTGAATACTATTAACAGCTTCCAAAAAAAAATCTTGAATTGTTTGTATATGAGCATTTACTTAAACTCATTATTGTCAATAGAGTAAAATAATGTATTCATAAAAATTATTATAAATCATATTGCATAGTTATGCAAATTCTCAGAAACACTTGCATTATTAAAAAAAAAAGCCATCACACACATACACACATACACACACACACATACATACACACACACACACACACACACACACACACACACACACACACACACACACACATATATATATATATATATATATATCTGATCTCACTGAGTTATGTCCTTGTTGAGCACTATTCTACTTGCTGTCCCTAGAATAAATCTGTCTGCTTTATATAAAATAATGCACAACAAACACATTTTAGTAACCAGATTTTGCAATCATGCTAACCTACTGCTTTAAAATGTATCACATGACATTTCTTCCAGAATAGAATTATAAAATTGTTTATGCTTGTCAATCAGATGAATTAAATGAATTATAATAAAGTATATGTTTGGAACAGAAGTTTTTAACACAGATTATTATGCTGCTGTTAAGTAGATTTTCAAAAACATTTAAATAAATGTTTCATTTTCTATGCCTTCTAAAATAAGACATTTACTTACTACAAGAAACTACATAATTTAAACTCATTATAACTGACATTTTATGAATATTTTTCCTGAATCTGTGGTGTGTCAGTATGATAACTAGGTCAGAGGTTATACTAACTGCTTTCAGTTTCTCTGTGAGAATTCTGTGAGTTGAAGCTTTTGAAGTAGTTCATGGACACTGTGCATGAGACAGCCCACATCCCAGATTGTCTCCCTTAACATTTTGGCGGGAAACTTATTAAAACTTGTGGCAAACATTCATTTTGTCAATAGAGTAAAATATTGTATTCATAGAAATTATTATAAATCATATTGGATAGTTATGCAGATTCTCAGAAACACTTGCATTATTATATAAAAAAAAAGCCATCACACTCACACACACACACACATACACATACACACACACACACACACACACACACACACACACACACACACACATATATATATATATATATATATATATCTGATCTCACTGAGTTGTGTCTTTGTTGAGCACTATCCTACTTGCTGTCCCTAGAATAAATCTGTCTGCTTTATACAAAATAATGCACAGCAAACACATTTTAGTAACCAGATTTTACAATCATGCTAACCTACTGCTTTAAAATATATCACATGACATTTCTTCCAGAATAGAGTTATAAGATTATTTATGCTTGTCAATCAGATGAATTAAATGAGTTATAGTAAAGTATATGTTTGGAACACAAATTTTTAACACAGATTATTATGCTGCTGTTAAGTAGATTTTCAAAAACATTTAAATAAATGTTTCATTTTCTATGCCTTCTAAAATAAGACATTTACTTACTACAAGAAACTACATCATTTAGACTCATTATAACTGGCATATTTTATGAATAGAGTATTTTTCTTGAATCTGTGGTGTGTCAGTGTGATAACTATGTCAAAGGTTATACTAACTGCTTTCAGTTTCTCTGTGAGAATTCTGTGAGTTGAAGCTTTTGAAGTAGTTCATGGACACTGTGCATGAGACAGCCCACATCTCAGATTGTCTCTCTTAACATTTTGGGAAACTTATTAAAAACTAGTGACAAACATTCATTTAGTAGTGTAAATGCATGTAAACATGACAAAACCTTCACAATGTATTCCACAGACCATTACAGCCTCTTACTTCTTTTCAGAAAGAGAAACAAATTGAATCACAGCTTGCCATTAAATCTTCAGATATTTTGACTGGTTATGAAACAAAACATTATAACTGACATATTTTATGAATAGAGTATTTTCCTGAATCTGTGGTGTGTCAGTGTGATAACTATGTCAAAGGTTATACTAACTGCTTTCAGTTTCTCTGTGAGAATTCTGTGAGCTGAAGCTTCTGAAGTAACTCATGAACACTGTGCATGAGACAGCCCACATCTCAGATTGTCTCTCTTAACATTTTGGCGGGAAACTTATTAAAAACTAGTGACAAACATTCATTTAGCAGTGCAAATGCATCTAAACATGACAAAACCTTCACAATGTATTCCACAGATCATTACAGCCTCTATGTAAGTGAAATTAAGCCCAAAATTACCAACAAGCAATAAAACTCAACATTCTTCTCCCAACTAAATTTTCATACAAATCCTATTATTCACTGTGCCCACACAATCAAAAGCATTTCTATATATTAATAAAGAAAAGAAAAAGAGAGTAGAAAATAAAAGGGAGTGAGGCAGAAATAAAAAAAATGTAAGAGAAAGCTGTAAGAAGTATATACAATGGAATGTTACTGTTTATATTAATAGAGTTAAAAATAAAACATATTATTTACTCTTATTTAGTTCTGATTATTATTAGTTAAAGCATAACAGATTATTTACAAACAGGCATAAGCAGTATAATCAAGAAAGTATAATTAGAAATAGCATTTGAAGAACTTATAAAAACTTTTACAAGGAATAAATATATTATTATTCTATTAATGATATTTTCATTACTGTTCTCTCCCTGCCCTACCCCACCCTTTACCCACTACATAATCTAAATAGAATGTCATTGTTTAAACAAAGAAAATAATAAAAGGAGAAGGAAAAAAAGGTAAAGATAAAAAAATGTATCAAATTACTAACCTTACTTCTTTTCAGAAAGAGAAACAAATTGAATCACAGATTGCCATTAAATCTTCAGGTATTTTGACTGGTTATGAAACAAAACATTTCTTTGCACATAGAGAATAACTTTGATTAAATCTTTTCCAAAATATTTGTGGCTTTCTGGAAATGCAGGAACTATATTCAAAAGATTAATAATGAACTAAAATGATGAGAAAAAAAAACATATAACAAATCATTTGTTTTTAGTCTCTTCTTCTTCTCTGAAGTCTTCCACGAAGCTTCAGTTGCCAATCTCTTTAATGAAGAACTAGCCCATTCCATTTCTTCTATTTTATCCAAAATCCTTTTTCTTTGACAAACAGTAAAGCAGAGTCTAAATCATCGAAAACCTTAGGACCATCAGGAAGGAAGATTTTAAGCTTGGCAGGAAACAGAAGGTATGTTTTAAACTGTGCTTTTTAAGCTCCCTTATTAGTGGCAGAAAAACTTTTCTTTTAGCTATTACCATGGAAGAATAGTCATTGTCAAAACGCACAGTTGTCTCATTAATCTTAACAGGAGCTTTAGCCCAAGCAGATTTAAGAACCATCTCTTTATCAAAAGATGATAGAAATCTAACTATAACTGATCTAGGATATTTTTTGTTAGAGTTAGTATTAGCTATAGATCTATGTGCTCTTTCGATACCAAAAGAGAATGCTTCTGGTAAGTCTAAAGTTTTAGGTAGCCAAGTTGTTAAAAAAGAAGTAATATTGTCACCTTCAATATTTTCTGGCAGTCCAAAAATCCTAATGTTATTGCGCCTAGATCTATTTTCCAGGTCATCCAGCTTTGTTTGTAAATGTGTATTTTGTTTCAGCAGAAACTCAATGTTGATTTCCTCTTCTTGGATTCTATTTTCCATGTCATTCACAGCTTCTTCTATGCCTGTCATCTGGTTCTTCTGTTGTTGCAGGTCTGTATGTAACAGGTCTATTTGTTTTGTAGTTTTTTCTATGAAGGTGTCTATTTTAGTATCCATTTTATCCATTTTATCAGTAAGTTGCTGGATTATAATTATCAGAGACTGAAGTTCTTTCTTGATGCTGGAGTCTTGAGAATTTGTCTTACTGGAACTCATTTCAGACTGATAAACTGACAGGAAAATTTCCACAGTGATTTCTGACAGGAATATTGTTAAGATTTCCTTTCTTTTTTAGATATAGTTCAAGAACTATATAAAACAAACGTATTTAGAAAGAAAATTACTTCAAAAATTAATTTTTTAAGTAATTAATTCCTGTCAGTGTAATGAAATTGGTGGAGCTGAAGAAATCTGCTGCTATCCTGTGTTCATCCTTGGCCACGCCCCCCTGCTCCAGGACATTTGAATTTACAAAGTCAAGAAATCTTTTGGCCTGCATTTTAGTGGTCATGCATGCCTCCCAATTAATGCAGGGGTAGTTAAAATCACCAATGAATATGGTATTGATTTAATTAATATGGTATTGATTTAGTTTTTTTTGTTTTGTTTGTATTGTTTTTGGATTATTTCTACATTACATTTTCCCCACTGAAAACATTGTCAAGATGGTGGCAATTTACTGAATTTTAAAGTTTAGAATTTTAAGTGAATGAGAGGTCCCTCTTTGGCCCTATACATTTTAAGGTATTCATCAAAGACCTGCATACAGCAGTAAAGTATGATTCCACCTTGATCTGTTCTGCCCAAACCCAGGAAAATTACAAGAAATAAACAAAGATTCATTTACTTCTATAGAAATATGGATAAAAAGACTCTCACTAATTTCTAAACCCTATAGAACCCTTAAAAATAAAGCAATTTTATTTGTTTCAAAACAACTGAGTGTACAAAAGTACTTTTCAATATAACCTCATAGAAGAATACACACATTAAACTTTTTACTCACACCAAACTTTTAGGCATAATCATAGATGAAAGTATGTAATTCAACCTCCATATGGATTAGACAATTAAAAAACACCAATACTCAGCTCCCTCTATAGGACTAAAACTCCTATAATTGATAATGCTTCTTCTGGCACTCCTTTATGCCACTCCTATTTTCACAAGACTACAATTTACATAGAAAGATCAACTATAACAATGTTTTAATAAAAATGCTAGATTCAAAGCTACTTTATCTCACAGGAAATACCACTGCTTGTCTCTGGCTCTGAAACAGTGAGACTGGACAGAACTATCATACTACCTAAACTTTTCATTGCTACTGGCAACTCACAATCTCATTTACAAACCAGATTACTGTCCATCTCTGAATGGCATTATCACATGCTACTGTAATCAGTTCTCCAAAAAGTGAACTCTACATCCTTCCCCCTCACACAAACTGACAATCTAAAATCCTTTAAACTTAGAGAAAAAAAAAACAATTCCTGGCTGTGCTCATGCAGTTCCCCAGGCCAATCCCAATTTTTCCTATGGACTAAAATATATTGTCACTCGTTTCCTGTCTCAAGGTAAAATCATACTGATTGAAACCTAATTCTATATTCTGTTTATACAAGTATATTATTACCTTCAACAGTATCTCTTAAAGTATTATTACAGAATATTTCTTCACATAGACGATTTTTTGAATGTAATAGTGATGTCTGCACACACATATTGATCACTATTAATTGTATAATGTAAAATAATGCACTCTATATATTGCAATACAAATGCAACTCCTGTATATTGAAATGTTGATCATATTTTATTCCTTTTGTGAATCTGAAAAATTAAGTTTGTACACATATACATATCACTGTTAATGGTATAATAATAATAAGAATGAAACACTCTGTATCGTAAAAAATATATATATATTGTACTCCTTTGCATTAATGGAGACATTTGCCATCTCTGCATAGTGTATGTACCTTGTTTCTATGTATCTCTGCTATTTCATGTCTTTTAAAGCTTTTCTCCCAAGAACTATGCTGAAAAGGGGTTTTACTTGCCAATCCGTTTCCAGATAATCAAATGCATTAAAGAAACTAAGAAAGAAAGAAAGACACATATTAAAAGCAGGTGAATGAGACAACATACAGCAAAGAATACTACATATTTGGAAAGATTGAAACAGCTGAACAGATACAAATAAATTGTGTCTCTTAAAGAATCATCAAAATAACCATAATCCAAGAATGTTGGGGAAGAGTAGCTATAATTATATTAAATAAAATGATGAAAAATGTTAAGGATTACTGCAAAAAATGAATTGGAAACATATTCAACCTATAAGGACAAATGACAGTGATCAGCATGCAGCACAAGTGTATAATATTAGATACATTTAGAATACATAATATTACATTATTGTATTAGGATTAGATTATATCAGTTAAAAATCGCACTTTTCTGTACAAGTTATAGGATTCAGAAAATGCACTGAGATTTTCACTCCCCACCAAAACATAAAAATCTTTAGGATTTTGGATTATGATCTGTCTTATTTCTAAAATGTACCATCAGTTCTAATGCATATATATTAAATGCACTTTTTGATATAAAAGGAAATCATTCTCAGTGATCTACTACTCAATGAACAAGGAACACTAAATGGATAAGTAACTGTCACCTCCTTGAGAATATATGTCTTTAAAGGAGCTAATGATAAAAGGATTGGTATGTCATGAACCTGCATTCTAAGCCAATTTTAAGCCAGACTTCAAAAAGTCATGTATACATTGAAACTCAAAGCCTGCTGTAACACTCTGAAAGCTTTTATGTAATATCCAGTTCCCCCCACCCCAAAACCCCTGTTAGTGGATTCTGCATCACCAATGCTCATGCTACTTGCATGTAGCAATGTTGAGGTCTGTTTAACTTGAGGTAAGAATCTTCTGAGATACCACAAGCTAAATGCTAATATGTAAATGACATATTGGCATCACTTGCACTTTTGAAACTTTGGGATTACACTATTAAGTGGCATTCACAAGTGGCTCACATTTATAAATATATATATTTATTTACTTATATATATCATATAAGCAAATGCTTCTTACTGCTGGGATTTTAGCCAGTGGCTATTAGTATGAAATCTCATTGCAAGAGGGTAAGGGCTTTCCCATTGCAAAAAAAAATGGTTTTACTGTTATTTGTTTTCAATCATTTTAGATATGCTTTAAAATGACCACTCATTTTATGTGTGCTCTTGTTGAGAATTCAGTATTTTATGATATCTATATATATATATATATATATATATATATATATATATATATATTTGTAAAGAGAAATAGAGTTTTATTATACATTCCATGAACAGAGCCTGCATTACTGCACATTGTTCTGTTTTCATTTTGTTTTGTATTTTTTGTCTCTGCTAAAGAATGCAGTCTGTGTTCTGTGAGTGAGTTAATATCTATGTGTATCCTGTCTCAGACTGGCATGCTGTCAGGACAATTCTCTCTTCTTCAGCTCACACATGGCCAGGTTAAACTGCAGCTCTTCTGCTAACCATGAGTAGGCTAAAGGGGTCTATGTCAGAAGCACGGACTTTCCAAAGTTCGAGCTTCATATGGTAGGCATCATATGAGGAACTTCTGAAAGCTTGCAAGTTTCAACAGAGATCACCTTAGGGAATATTTCCCATTACTTCCCTGTAGTGTGATCCCGGAGTTGATATATTTAAGTAGCAGGGGTATGGGAGTGCAGGGGGGCTTTCCCCCCCTGCTCAGAGCATTCAGGTCATTTTTTTTTGTTTTTGCTTATTTTTTATTATATGTTCAGAGTTTTAAAGCTTCGCTCATATGATGTCAATCTTATGAGTGTTGAAGTTTTAATACTTTGAGCATATAATATAGACCTGGCTAAAGTAGGTATGAAAGAATTCATCAATGAATGAATCAACTTGTTCAATGCTTAGGAAAACTAGACATAACTCACCCAAAAATATTAGAGTCTATCCAGAACTCACAACATTGTCACCAGGAGATCAAAATAGATATTTGTCTAAAATTAGTGTTTATGCAGGAGGAAATTCCCCCTGTACCCCATCTTACTTCATATAATCAATTCTACATTAAGTAATAAATGGAGAAAAGGTAAATTCTTCTAAGTTTTTATAACCCCTACACACCCACCACACACAAGGGTTCATAAGTTGATAGGTTCAGAAGTGTTTACTAGGCTAATGATCATAAGGGCCTTTATAAACCTAGCCATGTGTCTCAAATCTCTGACAAGTTCTGATACCCTTGATAAGTGTAAGCAGCGGTTTGGAAGATGAACCATTTACAGGTTACCTGTGTCCTTTGGAGACATAGATGCCAAACCAGGAAGGAATTTCTGGTTTCCCATCCAATTGTACAAGTTGCACTTCAATTGGGTTAGGGAGGAACTCTGTTTCACATGGATGGGGAGCCTGTTCCATAGATGCGGTAGTCTCTGGGATACATGTCTATCTCCCCAGCAGGACCTATTTATATCACAGGCAAGGTTTAAGTCTTTAGAATGGGTAATTCTGGTGCTGTTTGTTTTGTGGATATGCCTGCGGTTCTTCCGACTGGGATCTGACAATGCCCTATATGCCAGGCATTGATTTCCCCTCAAAAGCCTGTATGAAGCAGAATACAGGGATAGGGCCTTGAGGTGGTCTCCATAGGACATTTTACTTACACCCTGTATTCTTTTAGTGATGAACCTCTGTGGACATTCTAATTGCTGGATATGCCAGGTTAGGTACATGCCAAAGGGCCATGGTACTCAATGATAGGCCTGATGAATGCCGAATGCAGTGGAACAATGACTTCTTTAGACTTAGATGCCATACCTTTGTTTTATAAGTTGTGCAATATAGAATGATTTCCTCACCACTGTAGACACATGATGGTCAAAGGCTAGATTACTGTCTATGTGTGTCCCTAAGTCCCTGACTACTGGGTCAGCTTGAAGGGGAGTGTTCTCAATATGATAGTTACTGGGGATGGATGACTTCCCAAAGGATACTATTATGCATTTCTTGGCATTTAATTTTAGTCCATGGCTCTGACACCAGTTGTTTGTCTGCATCAGCCCTTCCTGGAGAATATTTGAGTCAGTGTGAGATTCAATGACATCTCCTAATTTGCAATCATCTGCAAATTTAGTCAGCTAGAGACCACTGACATTGGCCTTGACCTCTGAAAAGTTAATGCCAAAAAGGAGTGGTCCAAGGACTGATCCCTGAAGGACTCCACTTGTGACTAACCTCTTTGTAGAGGTGGGCTCCCCAATTCTAACTTCCTGGGTCCTGTGTGTGAAGCCAGTTGGCTATCCATTAGGGTGACATATGGGTTTGTACCAAACCTCTTCAGTTTGTCAACAATGCCCGAGTTGGGTATTGTATCAAATGCCTTGGCCTGGTCAAGCTAGGCAGTGTGAACAATGTTGCCCTCATCCATTGCTTTGGTGACCTTCTCAAAGAAGTTCACCAGGTTCAGTAGGCATTATCTGCCCTCAACAAAACCAAACTGAGTTGTGTCCAGTGTCTGGAGGTTTACTGCATCTCTATTAATCATCTCTATGATAATTTTTTTCCATGCATTTACATGTAAGACTAGTGGGACTTATGGGTCTGTAGTTTCCAGAGTCTGTAGATGGCCCACCTTTGTGCAGAGGGATGACTGTTGCCTTTCTCCATTCATGAGGCATGGAACCTGTTTGGAGGCTAGAGTTAAATAGTAATTCCAGAGGACATGGTAGGTCATGTTTCAAGCTATTTAGAAGGCATCCGAGGATATTGTCTGGGCACACTAATGCAGTGCTCTTGGTCTTAGAGAGAGCATTAAGTACCTGTTCCCTAGTGATAGTAGGAGGTGTTATATTTGATGATATTTCCTGAGGGAAGGTTGAGGGGGAGAGAGGGGTAAAGTTGGAGCTGAATTTATCAACCAGGAGGTTTGCTATGTCTTCTGGCTCAGTATAGGTGGCTCCATTTACAATGAGCTCTGCACATAATTGTGCATTACCTTTGAGGTTGTGGACATAGCTAAAGAATGTTTTGTCATTGTCTTTAGCCTGGAAGGCCAAACTTACTTAAAATTGGGCTTTGGTAGACTTTATTTGTCTCCTGACCTGTTTGTTTAGTTTGGTGATAACACTTTTATCCTGCTGGGTGCTGCACCTCCTAATTTTTGCCATGATTTTTTTCCTCCTGTTATATAGCCTATTGATTTTGTGATTCCAATAGGGTGGCTTATTTTTTGAGTTAGTTTACTACTTCTTCCTGCTGGGTACAGCTGCCTCTATGCAGCTATTAACATGCTTGTACAGGGTTTCTGTGAACAATTCTGCATAGGCAGCACAGCCACTGTGAGCCATTAGCTAAGCAAAACAATTGCACATTGAAAAACTCTTTGCATGAGTAACACTAAATTTCTCTTCCCTTGAAGCTCACCTTCCTTAAAAATGCACTGAAACATACAGTTCATGGAAAATGAAAATGAAATGGTAGTAACAAAGTAGCAGCTCTTCTCTGGAAAGAAAGCATTTTCCTTTGCCATTGCTGTGTTGACTATGGATAAAAGCATTGTTTTATAAATGCAATGATTGAGTTAGTACAATTCAAAGCACTCTTTAGCAGAGTAGATAACACCCATTGTTTTAATGTACTGCTTAGCAGAGCTGGATCCAGCACTAGATTACATGGGATCCACTGGCTGGGGGCCTGCCACAATATTTAATTTTAATTAAAAAGTTAACGATTTTACACATTTCTTTCGGGACACACTCTACATCTGTGGGTGTGTCTTACAATGGCTCATGCACATCGACACAGGGATTTGATGTCTGTGATGCTGCCAGCCCAGCTATCTGGAATTTTGTAAATAATTCTATGTCATTTGTGAATATTGATATGGTTTATACAGAACTGTATGTTATGTACTGATCTTCAATAATGTAATCACAACATACCCTGTTGGAACATAGAAAATTAACTTGCAAAACTTAAGAATAGTTGAAATTAAGTTTCCGTATAGCTGGGCCATAAACAAAAGATGTTATATCTCAGTTTCAATGCAGAAGCAGGCACAATGTCTAGAGCTAGAAGTGTTTCTCTTGTCTTGAAAGAAAAGTAATTACCAGTTTTAAAATGTAAAGTGTTTTATTGCTTTATGACTTCCTAGCAGCTACACAGTTCTGAGCAAACATCTGAGATATATGTATTTCTCACACAGGGATGCTAAATTCTGTTAATTGTCTGTTTAGACTGGGAACTGAAATCAGGTGACAAAGAGTGATGTCATCCAAGCTGGCCCAACAGTAATGTTTGATATTAATTTGGGAACTCTCTCTCAGAGAGAGAGAGACTGTGGATTTTGTATTTTGTCTTGGACCTAGCAAGAACATGCACTCATCATCGCCATCTGCATTTGCCTGTCTGTAAGTAAGATTCAGGGCATAGTATCTTTCTTAGATATAGATAGGAAGATAGTAAATATTAGTTTAGATGTTTTCTCTATTTATTTGAGACTGTCCTGCATTTTGTTGGTATGTTGAAGGGGTTGTTGGCAGTAGAAACTACATTATATTCTGGGCAGAAGGGGGCATAGCTAGTAAACCTGTGCCAGCTTTCCCCAGATGTGTGTGTGTGTGTGTGTGTGTGTGTGTGTGTGTGTGTGTGTGTGTGTGTGTGTGTTTGTATATAAATGAAATATCAAAGTGTGTGCGTGTCAGCTACTTGGGAAGGGACATGAAGTACTTGTTGGACAGAGAGGGTGATGGAGGTCTTAGCATGGCCACTCGGCTGAGATCTCAACCCTGTGGCTGCACCAATGGGGGGTCTTATTGGGGATCTGGAGAAAGAGGGAAAACCAGCCCCAGACTGACTGTGATCTCTGTGTGCTCTTAAGGGAAATGGTACTTTACTGTGTGTGTACTTGTAATCTCCCTGTTGTGTACGTCCCTCACTGTTGCCAGTGGTGAGGATTTAGACTCCTTGATTACTGGGCCAGTGCAGGGGCATCACAATGTCTCACACTGGAACTTCACTTCCTTGCCAGAGAACAGCTGCTACTTTGTTACTATAATTTCATTTTCCTTGAACTGTATGTTTCAGTGCATTGTTAAGGAAGGTGAGCTTCAAGGGAAGAGAAATTTACTGTTGCGCATGCAAAGAGTGTTTTCACTGTGCAATTGTTTTGTTTAGCTAATGGCTTTCAGTAGTTGTGCTATAGAGGCTGAAAACAGTATAAGTAGCACAGAGGTAGCACACGTGCCTTTTGTGTATTAGGTTTGGGTTCTACTCACCAACATCATGTAGATAGATTGCTGATACTACAATACAATTTAAAGGGGGGGGGTTGTATTCCTGAGCATGTTGTCCTTTGAGTGAGATATTAAACTAAAGCCCCGTCTGTGTGTGTTAGTGGTAGGTGCTGTGAAGTATTTTACATCCATCTGAGCTATCAAAATGGTAGGGGGAAGTTCTACAATACCTTGTCCAAATTTTTCCTAAGTAGTATAAATATCACCATGGGTCTCCCCTGAAAAGATGCTACTAGCCTAATGGGACTAACTGTGTCAACAAAAGATATTTAATTTAAAAGTTTTAAATTAAATCCATATCTCTGCCTTTATTTTAAAAGTAAAGAAGAAAATAGTATGCACACTGACATTTTTGAGCAGTGTTTATGGGACTGGGAGGAGAGAGACAGACATAAGTAATTGGAAACCAGAAATCCTGCAGGGAGGGGTCCGTTGGGGCATTTCCCTGCATGGGGTCCATTTGGCCATGATCCAGCTCTGCTGCTTAATATGATAAAGTAATGCTTCATTAACTTGCGGTGCTTTTATTCAGAGAGAAGACACAATCTGACTTATAAAAATGCTGCGTTTAGTGTATCCTCATGTCTGTTGAACAAAAGAAGGTGTTGTACCTACCAACATTCCATGTTAATCTATAATCAGTTGTTCAACATTCTAGAACTTATAGAAAAGAAAAGATTGTACCATAAGTAACCCAGAGATGTAACTTGAACGTTACCACAGATGCAGCTTAATATACAATATTTAGATGAGCCTCATAATGCCTTGAACACTGAGCATTAAGAGTTAACTGTGCTCCATTAAAATATTGCAAACAAAGCGTACTAACTATATAAAGTTTCTATTATTTTCCTTGACCATTTACTAAAGGTTTGGGTATATTAGAAACAGAATCTGCATTGCAGTCAATCTTTTGTACATTTGTATGTTAAAACTCAAGAAAGGTTAATTGCTGAAAACTGGTACAGAAGCTTCTGCATATCTCACTGAACAATATGTCTTCACAGTTAGCCACCTGAGTACAGAAAAAGAAAAATAAACCTTGTCTGCTAACATAATCTAGCTACAAATTAATTTGCTTTCAAATCATTGTTTCACTTTCTGAAGTATCAAAAATAAATCTTAAATGCAGGCTGCAAGGGCTTAAACCATTCATGTCAATGCAACAATAATGATCAAGGCTAATTAACTTCAAAATCCCTGCCTTCTTCTGTGAAACTACAAAAGGAAAGAAATCACTCAAGACTGTATGTTCAAATGAAGTTTCTGATTAACAAAACTTTAACATTCAAATTAATGCTGTAAACTAGAAAAAAACATAACAAGAATAAGCAAAGCATACTTATCTTGATTTTGTTAATGCATATTTTCAGGTATGCTGTGAAAAATTGTTTCTTCACAATGAGTGGAAATGATTAATTTATAGTTATCCAAAAACCAGATTAAAAGATTACATCAAATTAGTTTAATAAGAACTGCAGTAGTTATAAAATATGTGGGTGAAAGGTAAGACCTGTATATTTGTTTATAATTTTAGGACTGATAACTTCTCAAGACTTTTTCTCTTAACTTTCTGTTTTTTTATTGAACAACTTTTAAGAAGGCAAAAAGTGGCATTTATAATTCTATACTTTTCCAAATAGTGTATATGATACCACTTATTTATTTATTTACACAGAGGCTTATGAGCAGATCACTGATCCTAACCAACTTATTATGTGTTTGAGACATCGACTCCAAGAAATTCACCGCGAGAACGAATCTGGAGAAGTGAATCTTGGCATCCATCTTGAGAACACATAATAGAAAGTTAGAATCAGAAACCCAATCATAATTTTTTGTAGTGCATGGAGTTTTATCTGTTGCATGTACTACTAGATACAGTAAAAAAGAAAAAAAGATGCTAAGTGTTTTGCTGTTTCAAAGCCATAAAACATTTGGCAAGCACTGCCAGAAAGTCAGTGTAACAATGTCCCTTTCATTTACACTTACCTTCCATGCCTATCAGCTGTCCAGATTTTTGCAGAATGTCCAGATTTTTGCCTCATGTGTTTGGTTTGTTTGTTATAGAGCCCATGTTTTTCGAACAAATTACTGAGGACTCAGTGCAAGAAATAACTAAATCAGTTTTAAGTTTCAGACTTTGTATCCTACAGAAAATGAAAGCAAACACACATCCTGTTGTTTTATTATCTTTCTAAGTTTATAGCAGAAAGTCAGAGACAAGTTACTGGTATGGACAGTGGGCAGACTCAAATCTTTTATCCGGTCACTGTCATTTGCTGGTCAGTACTGGCAGACTTTACTGACTAGCCCAAGACCTGACCTTAACAGCTTTAGCAGGAGGTTCTTGACATCTGTTAAAATCAGGTCTCATGCCACTCTAGCTCTTAACTGGATTATCTTCTTCCAAATATCGGACCATAATCACCGAGTTCCAGTTGCTATATAATTTTATAGACAGGGTAGTTTGACTGATACACTGTGAATTCTCTTCATTCTCAACCCAGCCATAAGCAAGATAATCAACTTATAACACTACAGTGGCAATAAACAAGAAGTCAAAATGCACTCAGTGTTATAAAAAATATGCATAACAGGCTAACTGAATACTTTACAAATACACATATAAGTTGCATCCATTGTTGTTAAATACAAATGCATAATGATTATGCTAAAATTTGTGACACTGCAACAAGAAAATATTTAACAAAGCTGAGCAGCCAAGTACTCTGGATTGTGTGGAATGCTTCGCATTTAACATTGACTTAGACCACTGTTCCACTATTCCACACTGAACAGTGCTGGTGTGCTTTGCAATTTTTGATTGGCTCATATAACACAATTACAGCCAATCAGCATTGTGGTATACAAGCCAATCAAGTCACTGCTACTAAAGCAAAGGGAGCTATTGAGGAGGCAGGGAATTTGTCCAATCACGTGCCACTACTAGTTTTCAAGCCATGCATTACTTTCGAAAAGGTTCATAGGTTCATAGGTTCATACTAGGCTATCTGCCCAAGGGCATTTATAAGCCTAGCCCATAGTTATTTGGCTTTCGCCACCCCTTTAGTTTGAATAAAACTATGCCTATTATTTTGCTGTGCCTCTGTCAAGCAGTGACACTGAAGTAATCCCTGGGGTATATCTGCGATCCCCCATCCATTGGTCAAGATTCCTCTTGAACAAGGCCAGCGAGGTGCTCTGCCTCACATGTACCGGGATTTTGTTCCACAGCATAGGGAGTCTCTGGGTGATGAATCTGCCCCTCCAGCATGTTCTATTAATAACCGTGTCAAGGTTTAAGTCTCCCGCCCTTGTGGTTCTGAGGGATCTAGATTTTTTGAGGTGAAGCATATTCATCAAATCAGGGTTTGACATGGCCTTATATGTCAGGCACAGGTCACCTCTGAGCAAGCGGTATGAGACTGAATAGAGCTGGAGTTCTTTAAGTCGGGCAGCATAAGACATATTTTTGAGACCCTTTATCCTTTTGGTGAGGAACTTTTGGGGCCTTTCCAGCTGCTGCAGGTGTCTGGTCAGATACATTCCGAATGGGGCATTGTACTCAATCATAGGTCTAATGAGTGATGAGTACAGGCGGGCGATGACCTCCCTTGATCTAGATGTGAATCCCTTCATGATCAGGTGGGCAATGTAGAAGGTTTTCCTAACTACTTTAGCAACATGAGTGTCAAATGAAAGGCTACTGTCAACCTGGGTCCCCAGATCCCTGATGACTTCTTCTGTGCTCAGTGGATTGCCACCTATATGGTAGCTAGGGGTAACCTTGTTTTTCCCGAAGGGTATGACTATGCATTTCTTGGCATTTAACTTTAGGCCATGGCTCTGGCACCAGTTATCCGTTTCTGTGAGGCCCTTCTGAAGGATATCTGTGTCAGATGTGTTTTCGACTATGGCGCCCAATTTGCAGTCATCTGCAAACTTTGTCAGCCATAACCCTGCTGTGTTTGCTTGTACTTCAGAAAAGTAGATGCCGAACAAGAGTGGACCCAGGACTGAGCCCTGTGGGACACCACTTGTGACAGGCTTTGAGTCTGACATGGCTCCAGCAACTCTGACCCTGTGGGTTCTGTCACTTAGCCAGTTTGCAACCCATCTTGTGATGTATGGGTTTACATTCAAGCTGATGAGTTTTTTGATGATACCTGAGTGGGGTATTGCATGGTGCAGAGAGTGAGCGTGATTGTCAGAAAAATATGTATTAAAGTGTGTATGCTTAATGCTAATTTGAAGCTAAATGCGTTAACATGTTTTTCATTCTATTTTATATGCACTGTTTTATATATAAAATGAGTTTCATATGAGACTGAAAAGATGCTTTTTGAAACTGCAGTGTGCTTTCTGAAACTTGCAAGATGCCCTCTGACCTAATAATTGCTAGCATAGCAATATTCATGTTTATGCCTTTTGGAAATGTACTTGAGAAGCAGGTGCTTATCTGTTAGGTCAGGAAAGAATGAATGAACAATGCTATATCCTGTAAATGTAATGATTCTAAACAATCAGCTCTGTTCAAAGTATGAGAACATGTGCAGCTGCAGTAGCTTAGAGATAATGTAGACAAAGGATTATTAGAGAAATGAACTGCTAGCTTTGTGCTTGAATTAACCATAATACCTTGAATGGTAACATTGCATGTATCTAACCGGTGGTAACCAAGGCCACGTTGTTTTCCTTAGGAAGTTTCTCACAAAAAAATGATAAATCAGCAGAAATTCATGAGACTAATTGTTAATAAGTGATGATGAAAAGACTTGTGATTTGTTACGTCAGCTTGGTAGGCGATGTCTTATTAGAAAGTGTATAAAAATGAAAGTATTTCCTGTTTCTAGTTAAACAAACTCTGTATTAGCACGTTTTTGTCTCCTTGCTGCAAGATTAAAGTGCCTTAACGTGAACCTATCGTGTTTTGATCATTTTTAAAGTATATTTTTCCTTTGAGTGATCAATGTTTTCTTTTTTCAAAGAGGGCTGGTATGGTTTTCATCATGGTTTTCTTATCCAAACCAGTGGAGTCAATTGACTGCGCTGTGAATAGATGAGACTCAGTACTACCAGTGGGACACAGTGTCAGGGGCTGGGAAATGAGGTGCCCGACAGCTACTGTAATGCATCAGGGTACAGTGACAGTGTACCAGACCACCAAACAGCCTGAGGGAAATCTGAGATTTGCTTTGTCACTTATGTTGGGAGTGGGGCAGTCATGGTATTGCTGTTGCTAGCTATATCTCTGGATTTTTTGTTCCTGTCTGTCTACTGTTGATGGGTTTTGGACTTGTTTTGGAGATGCATCCACTTTGTTCCCCTAATTGGACAGATAAGATAAGATAGGTGGCTGAATGTGTACATTCAATGGCTCAGACTGAGGGAGGGTTTGTCTGTAAGAGTTAAAGTGTCAGCATTTGATTATTTATTTTTTATTCACTATAATTTCCTTATTTTATTCATGTGTTGAGTAGTCCCTGTTTTTTACTCCAATTTTACCTCTGTTCCTTTTAATTCTTCCTACAATTGATGACTTTTGGAAAAAAAAAAAGATTGTGAATTATACTTAAGTGACAACTTAGAATTATAAACTTCTGTTATTTTTAGAAAATATATATTAATTCACATTCTCTTTTTCAGTCAATGTCTCAAGGTAATAGTAGAAACATTTTAAGTGTTCCTTATTAATTCTTGATTTGTCCCTGATCCTGCTCAGATTTGTCCAGACTCCATGGAAATTGTACATTTTTCACAGTGCAAAAATAGGGTGTCTCACATTTTGATTGCTTGTCACACATTGCTAGGGTCTGTGTTCCACACTGGCCTCTTAAGAGGGTGAGACCAGTGGCTATGTGTAGTATTTCACTGCCCAAAATATCATGATTGCAACAATCACAAGAGCATTGGTCTTACCTATCACTTGAAAGCAGTTTGTCATCTATTTAAATCAGAGTTACAGAATGTCAAGCAAGGTTACTAAAATAGTTAGCAATCTGCCCCAAAATACACAAATGTGAAGTCAGAAAATCACCTGGAATTAGCATTTTATTCCTCATACTTAATTTAATCACCTACAAGGTTGCAATTATTTAATGAAAGGATGTGTGTGTGTGTGTGTGTGTGTGTGTGTGTGTGTGTGTGTGTGTGTGTGTGTGTGTGTGTGTGCGTGTGTGTGTGGTGGGGGCATGTGAGGGGTAGAGTTTTTCAGGAAAAATAGGCCTGAACACATTTGTCATCTGTAAAGAAAAATAATGTTATTTATTTGATATGTTAGTGGTTATAAAATCAAACTAATTAACTAATATGCAAGGCTTTAAACAATGAAGCAGGCAATTGTAATGGTGAATCAGTGAGTGATGATTTCAATTGGGGGAGTGTCTTATTAGTCACTCATGTTAACACAGATGAAGTTGGGAAACAGGAGATGAAAGGTCAATATTTTACATCTTGTGAGTGGATAAGGCATGGATTTGAAGAATGATTAGGGTAAGAGGAAATGAAAAAATAATTAGATGATACTGACTTCCAGGGTCTTATAGTTTTCTTATAGACAGAGTACTAACTTATACACAAAACCTGTTGAGAGCAAATAGGATAGAAACACAGTCCCTCACATTTAGCAATGCTGTCAGAGTTTAAGTGAGATGCATGAATATCAGCCTATGACTGAAGAAGTGAAGGCAAAACAGTCTGTATATCAGTGGAGGTGAATAAGGGCCTTTATAGGTGACAAATTGCATCTGTAAAGAAAACATCAGTGCTGCCAGAAATGGGTTAAGAACTACACATATATTTTTCCAACTGTAGTTTGAAGTTGTAGAAATCAGTTCTTGAAAAGTTCGTGAAACAATTTTGCCATGTGCTGCCTTTCAGTCCCTGCTGTGAATCTACTGTTTGTACCATATGGCAACTGATTGTTATTCAAATACACAATGAGAATTCATGGTCTAGAAAAGATGAAAGGATTGGATTGGGATAACAATTGATTTTAGAGAAAAGGTTTGCCTATGATGCATGAAAATTCTCTGCACCTGGTTATAGAAATAACATGTAGCTATAAGGAAGAGAATCATGAAAATTTAATTGACAATAAGGTGCAGCCCAGAGATTTCTTCACTCACATGATGGTTACTTTACGTCTGAACTCACTACTTGCTATGATGCCATGTTGCTTTCCTTTGGAATAATGTGCTCCACTATCATATGACTCTGTGCTTTGGAATAAATGTTTTCTTCAGCTACCCCGCCATTATGTAACACTGTACAGTTGCTCAACAGTGATCTGTATAGACACTTGCAGAGTATTTATTTGCTTGCTTCTTTATCTATTGTGTGTTAATTGAGAAGGTGTTCTGTTCCAACAAACATTTTTCAGCCATGACTAAGGCATACAAAGACAAAAGAAAATAAAATATCAAGTGATAAACAGAAACAGCTCCATTCTCAACATATTAGTGTTGTCTTATTTGTTTTATACTCATTATATTGTGCTTTAGTGGCAATTGTCTGCATTGTTCATTACCATGAATGATGGATTTACTTAGGTCACAATGCTGCCATAGGAAATAACCCTTAATGACATGACAAAATAAAATTACATTCCACTAGTATAAAAACATTCCCCAGGATTCAATAAACTCCATGCAGGAATAGTGTTATTCCTGCATGGAGTGAAATGTGTCCTATCCATTTCCGCATAGCCTTAACAGCAGCATGCCTTACATATTAATGAAGGCACACTCCTTATAACAGCTTTGTGGACAGGAACACTATTGAGTGCAGGGGGCATGTTCCAGTAGTGCTTGCACATCCAATACATCCCCTGCACTTGGAAAGTGCCATATCGCACTTTCTAACTCCTTTTAGTGTCTGCAGACATTGAAAGCAGGAATTTAAATAGTGCAGTACAACACTTTATAACTGCTGCTAGTGTCCAGGGACACTGAAAACAGGTATTTCAGTAGGAAGCAATGGATGGTGTGTATGACAGGCACTCTCACATTCCCCTTGCATTGTCAAAGTGTTGTACGGCACTTTCTAATTGCTTTCAGTAAGCAGGAATTTAAATAGGAAGCAATGGTGGGGGTGTGTGACAGGTGCTGTCACATACCCCCTGCATTTCAAAAGTGCCGTATGGCACTGTCACCATACCACTCAACCTCTCAGAGCCAAAAATCTGGACAAAGCCTAAAAATTATGGGAGGCATACCTCTCAACCTCTCAGATCCAAAAATCTGGACAAAGCCTAAAATGATGGGGGCATACCTCTCAACCTCTCATAACCAAAACAGTGGACAAAGCCTACAGTGATGAGGGGGGACATACCTCTCAGAATCTTAGAGCAAAAAATCTGGTCAAAGCCTAAAATGATGGGGGGACAAATAGGGATAGATTACAAATATTGCCCTTGCAAACTTTGAAAGCTGATGCAGGAATAGGGCCGGTATCAACATAACATCTAGGGAAGGATTAGAAGTCTGAAATTCAAACGTATGCCATTATGTAGTGACTTCAGTCCTGAGATTGCCCATACATACTTAGACAGTTGATAGAATGACAGGTAGTGCATTACCAAATATGACTTACAAGGAGTATTGATACATGTAATTAAAGTGCTTTTATTAAACTTTTTTTTCCATTCCAAGTAAAGTTTAAGCATAGCTGACTGAGTTTGCATGCTACGGCCCTCTGCTCAGCATTGCTTAAACATCTCATAGGAGCTAAATACAAACGTATAGTTCAGATCCTTAATGGCATGATAGTGTAGTGGTTAGAGTCCTGGCATTACATGCAGCAGTTTATTGCTCAGGTACTAAGACAGGCCCTTCATTTTTACATTGGAAAGCATTGTTAAAATTATTGTTTTGTTGTAAATTATGTAGTAATTGATATTTGTTAACCAGGGTAGTGTAGCTGGTTCAAAATGAAAGTGTGAGTTCATATAACATGTGAAATCACCCATGTATACACATGTGTCCCATACAGTATAGTCACAACCCAAGGTAATGTAATGAAAGCACATAGAAGGACGTCATGTAAAGTAAATCATATACACTTAATAATGTCAGTTATGATTAAGTTATAATTCTGATATTTTTTTTAAAGAAAAATGAGCACTGCTTTGCAGTGGTTAGCTCTGCTTAGCCGGTTTAAGCATTGGTTAGACATAAATACTAAGCACCAGTCAGCTCAGCTAAGTGGATTTGTGCACTGTTAAGCAGTGCTCAGCATTTACCCCTTTAAGCAATGTTCAACTCAGCTTAGCGAATATGGGCACCACTTAGCTGAGCTTAGCATTTTTAAAATGGTCCAATAATGGCAAAGAGTGTGAATATGGCCTTATTTAAACCACACAGGTGGGAATACAGCCATAACCTGTTGTAGTCTGATCACTGCAAAAACCATGTCTGGTGTTGGAGACGGACCACACTTTTAGGTGCAGCACTGGGTGTTCTGGAGTCCAGGGTCATGGTTGGGCTCCTTGTAGTAAACCATGATGACAGACTGCTGCAGGGCCAATAACAGGGTTTTCAGTACAAAGCAGAGGCGTGTGACCATCTGGCACGTGACCTCACCAGTGCCACTGTAATCCCCTGAACTCTTGAGCAGGTACAGCATCATTATGCTGACCTAAAGTGGAGGAAGGGGGAGCACTTGGCCCAGTGGATCCAAGATGCTCGGGCACAGAATGCTCCAGTAGTTTGTAAGTATCTCATCCATAGCTGTACCAAATCCTAGCCTAGGTATGTGATAGACATATATGCATAATGTTTGTTTTCTCCACTACAGCTGCAGTGGAGGGGGCTAGCAATGTTGAGGACCAAGCCAAAAGACTGACAAGGCAACACTGATAGGCTGGTGAGTAGAGCTCTACCTTGCAGTATATAATAAAATAAGAGGCAGTAAATTGTTTACTGCCAGTAGGTGTAGTGTGTTCTGTGTCTAACAATTAAATAAACATTTGCCAGACTAATACTGATCTACCGGATATGCAGTAGTAAAGCAATGTGTCATATAAGTGAAATAAAGAACTATAAGCCGAGGTAGTACAGCGGTAGCATTGTTGCCTCACAACAACAGGATCTCCTGTTCGATTCTCGGCTGGATTGCCTTTTGTGTGGAGTCTGCATGTCCTCCACGTGGTCGAGTGGCCTCTGAAAGACATACGTAAATGGGCATGCCTTCGCTGAAGGTTGGGCGTCGGGCTGGCAACTCGGCACCATAAAAATTGACTATCAATCATTAGTGGACCGGAGTTCCGTTGTGGTGAACCCTAACCAGGAAAAACAACCACCAACTGTTGTGTTTACTCTGGTATGTTGTTGTAGAAATAGAATATGTGCAGGTTCTTCACAGCAAATATGGCTTTGACAGCATGAATTAACTGAGGTTGTCCTGAGAACCAGCTATTATGAAAACAGTAGATTGTGGAGCTGTAAAACAAGATATAAATGAAATATGATATGCACTAAGATTTGAACCCTGAATAGTAATGTCCAGTTTATTATAGTGTGTCCCCTGCTGCATTGCCTTGTGTTAACCTTTGCTTTCCAGATTGTATTATTTCAAAGGATTAATACACTGTACACTAACTATTTGTCATGCATGACTTTCAGGATTACAAGGTTAGACTGTCTAACCCACAGAGTATTAGACAGAAAACAGTCAAATATGAGACAGCAGTTCCCCAGTAGCTTGGTGTGATGGGAAATAGCCCTGTTGTTCATTTTAGCACACCCAGACATGGTTTGAATCCAGGGAGTGGTACTGAGATGTGTGCATATATAAATATAATGCTTTTACAAACATATCATGCACTATAGTCATTTAACATAAGGGAAAATAAACATCCCTGGGAAGCCTTAAATCCAGGCTCCTGTACACTGCAGTCATAGCATCTGCCACTACTCCACATGAGCTGCGAGAATTACAAATGCTTCAGTAAATATATCATGCAGGAAGGTCATCCAACAACTAGGTAAAAACATGTGGAATTAGTACCGTTTTGTGTGTGTGTGTGTGTGTGTGTGTGTGTGTGTGTGTGTGTGTGTGTGTAAATATATATATATATTATATATATATATATATATATATATATATATATATATATATATATATATATATATATATATATATATATATATATATATATATATATATATATATATATATATATATATATATATATATATATATATATATATATATATATATATATATATATATATATATATACACATATATCTAAGAAATGAACTTCGTGACAATGACAGCATTCAAAAAATAGTAAATGACACAAACAACTCTTGTGGTACTTTAGCGCTTTCGTCTTATTTATTAAGACTTAAAGCGTTAAAGTACTACAAGAGTTGTTGGTGTCATTTACTACTTTTTGAATGCTGTTATTGTTACAAAGTTCATTTCTTAGTTAAAATTTTTTCTCTTCATTTTTTGATTGTGGTTAATTTTAGGTATTCCTTTTTGGTTTTTAGAGTTTCCATGCTCATAAGTATTAGTAGTCCTAGGCCAAGTGAAGACATGGCCATTTTTAAAGTCCAAAACGTCTCTTTCAATCTTTGTCTTCTTCTGATTAATAAGTCTCTTTTCATACAACAAAACATTATCAATAAGTCTGTCTAATCCCATGTTCTTTTTAGCAGTGTAATACTTTACATTAATTAATCTGTGCATTTCTGTTACTTTCTCTCTTAGCAGTTCCTCCTCAGGTCTATGATACTCAATGAGGAGTTTCATATAACTAAAACTCAATTCCATGTTAAGTCTCTGCCACTTTAATAAAAGTTCTGGATGTTGGTTACCTGATGTAGGCATTTTGAGGACTCGGAGTCCTCGAGGTATGATTTGTTTTTTCAAACACGCCTCAAAATGCTGCCGTTGCAGCTGTAGTCTCTTCAGTTTTAGAAAATCGGACTCCAGTTGATCTAGGTCCTCAGCCAGCGAAATTAGATTCCCCGCGTCGTCTAATTCAGACCCACGCTCGTCTGTAGGTTCGAAAAACAGCAGCACATTCTCCTTGCCTGCTACACACTCTGTGAACTTTCCCAACATCCGTTCCACAGTTACGTTGGCCTCAGGAACGTACGCAAGCTCAATTTCGTCGATCTCATCACCTTCCATAGTGCAAGGCATCCCCTCCGCGTGTAAAAAATAATAAGTATCAGAAACAACAAAAGGATTCACCGGAGGTGCAGCGTTCCACAATAAAATTGTGTAAAATTCAAACCAGTTCGAAAAAGGAACGCTGAAGCTTGCAGCACAAACGCAATGTCAACTCAAAATATAAAGTATGTAGGTAGCGTACACCAGCAACACGAGCAACACGAAATAGTATAAAAACAGGAACTCCTTTATTCAGTAAGCGCTTTCACCCAGAGTGGGCTTCCTCAGACTGTACAAATAGGTAGAACAAGCACAGTCCTTATATACACATAACAATTAAATAATTAAGAATACAATTACTCAAATTAATGAGGTTTGGTGTTCAAAACATGTAGATACTAAAAATATCACTGCAATACATTAATTTATAGTAAGGTGTATATACATATTAAAAACTAGGTATAGAAAAAACGCAATAGCATAATAAACTCTGTGAAACATTTTAAAAGACTAATAATAGTTCTAATCAACACTGGTATACTTGATAGTTCCCAGTATCTCCAGCAGATGGCATACTAGATAGGTGAAAAAGTCCCATATAGTGTCACTATCTAAAAAATTCCATAACAAATGTATGTTTGAATATATATACGAAAAATATTTTAAAAATATTTTAAAATGCTGCTCAAATGATAATGTATTATTAAAAACGAGGCTAATGGTACCTACAAAACAAATAAAATACAGGTATTACAACAAATGTTATAACAAATGTTAAAACGATTAGAATGAATGCATTGTAAAGGCCTAACTAAAGGACAAAAATATTATTACCTCTTTAAAGTTCCCTTAAGTTTTCTTTTCTTAAGAAAAGGATATAGACTGATCTTATCATTAAGGCCTGGGGGGCAATCTGCTCTACATCTAATAATCCATTTTGTTTCCATTTCTAAGGTAAGGGTTTCTAGATCACCACCCCTAGGACTAGTATTCACAGTTTGTATTACAAAAAAGCTAAACGTATGTAAAGGGCCTTTTATTTTCTGATGTTTCGCTAATGCATTCCTCTCATCCCCTGTTCTCATGCTATAACAGTGCTCTCTGATCCTTTCTCTAAGTTGTCTATTAGTTTTGCCAATATAGAAAGCTGTGTAGGAGGAGCACTGAGCTAGATATATAACATTCGTTGTCCTGCATGTGGTACCAGTTAAAAATGTAAACACTTTATCAGACAGAGGTAGTTTAAATTCAGTGTCAATGTTAATAAAGGTGCATTGATTGCAACTGCGACAGGGTGTAGTGTTAGTAGAATGTATATGGTTCTCAATGTGTCTCTTATGACATAACATCCTCCTTAGGTTTAGTTTATTTTTATAGCAAAACCTAGGACTTCCCCCAACTAGATCACTAATGGCTTCTTCTACCCCTAGAACATGCCAATGTTTCTCTATAATGTCTCTAATATGAAAGACATCACTCGTGTAAAACATAGGTATATTAATATAGTTCACCTTGCATCCTGTTCTACTATCATTGTGTGCTAAGTCATTCACCATTGGGCATGAAAAGTAAGGTCTAGCTCTGGTGTTCCTCATCACAGACACTACTGTTGTAGTATTATCAATCTGCTCCATATTATAATTCCTATCTAATAATCTACCTTTCAGCCCCTCCAGCTCTTGATTATAACCATCCTCAGTCGGGTTAAGCCTTGAGGCCCTCATTATTTGACCCTTAATCACATTATCGAAGATGTGTTTCGGGTGCATACTATTTCTATGTAACAGGGTATTCCTGAAGCATTCTTTCCTGTGTACCGAGGTGTTAACAATGCCACTAGGTAACCTCATAATATTCACATCCAAGTAAGAAATAAATGTTTTAGAATAATTCATAGAAAACTTTAAAAAGTCAGTCAATCTATTGATGTCTTTCTCAAATAGTAACAGGGACTGCTCACTGCCCTCAAATATCAGAAACAGGTCGTCCACAAATCTTTTGTAAAAAAGTACATGTTCTTTAAAATATTCAGATGAGAATAAACTTTCTTTCTCCCACTCAGCCATAACTATGTTGGCGTAGCTATTGGCACAAGAAGTGCCCATAGCTACGCCATCATTCTGTATGTATATATCATGTTCAAATATAAACATGTTGTTCTCTAAGATTATTTCTAAAAACAGAGTTAGTAACTCTATGAATTGAGTGTCCATCTCTGTATATTTCTTTAAATAATTCTGTACACTTTCTATTCCTATAATGTTTGGAATCACTGTAAAAGACTTTTCACGTCAAGTGTTACCATAAAATATTCCATTCTCTCATCTAATGTGGATATAAACTCATACAGACTTAATAAAAAATGCTTACTATCTTTTAAGACAAAAGGATTCTCATTCACCACCTTTCTCAGATGATATTCAACAAATAATGAGAATGGTTCAGTTAACCAGCCACTTCCAGAGACTATCGGTCTCATAGGGGGGTTGTCAAGACCCTTATGAACTTTTGGTAATCCTTTAAGTGTAGGGATTAGGGGGTTATTTACCTTAAGAAATTTATAAAAATCTTTTTTTTTTTTTTTTTTTTTTTTTTTTTTTTAAAGAGGTAATAATATTTTTGTCCTTTAGTTAGGCCTTTACAATGCATTCATTCTAATCGTTTTAACATTTGTTATAACATTTGTTGTAATACCTGTATTTTATTTGTTTTTGTAGGTACCAGTAGCCTCGTTTTTAATAATACATTATCATTTGAGCAGCATTTTAAAATATTTTTTAAATATTTTTCGTATATATATTCAAACATACATTTGTTATGGAATTTTTTAGATAGTGACACTATATGGGACTTTTTCACCTATCTAGTATGCCATCTGCTGGAGATACTGGGAACTATCAAGTATACCAGTGTTGATTAGAACTATTATTAGTCTTTTAAAATGTTTCACAGAGTTTATTATGCTATTGCGTTTTTTCTATACCTAGTTTTTAATATGTATATACACCTTACTATAAATTAATGTATTGCAGTGATATTTTTAGTATCTACATGTTTTGAACGCCAAACCTCATTAATTTGAGTAATTGTATTCTTAATTATTTAATTGTTATGTGTATATAAGGACTGTGCTTGTTCTACCTATTTGTACAGTCTGAGGAAGCCCACTCTGGGTGAAAGCGCTTACTGAAATAAAGGAGTTCCTGGTTTATACTATTTCGTGTTGCTCGTGTTGCTGGTGTACGCTACCTACATACTTTATATTTTGAGTTGACATTGCGTTTGTGCTGCAAGCTTCAGCGTTCCTTTTTCGAACTGGTTTGAATTTTACACAATTTTATTGTGGAACGCTGCACCTCCGGTGAATCCTTTTGTTGTTTCTGATACTTATTATTTTTTACACGCGGAGGGGATGGCTTGCACTATGGAAGGTGATGAGATCGACGAAATTGAGCTTGCGTACGTTCCTGAGGCCAACGTAACTGTGGAACGGATGTTGGGAAAGTTCACAGAGTGTGTAGCAGGCAAGGAGAATGTGCTGCTGTTTTTCGAACCTACAGACGAGCGTGGGTCTGAATTAGACGACGCGGGGAATCTAATTTCGCTGGCTGAGGACCTAGATCAACTGGAGTCCGATTTTCTAAAACTGAAGAGACTACAGCTGCAACGGCAGCATTTTGAGGCGTGTTTGAAAAAACAAATCATACCTCGAGGACTCCGAGTCCTCAAAATGCCTACATCAGGTAACCAACATCCAGAACTTTTATTAAAGTGGCAGAGACTTAACATGGAATTGAGTTTTAGTTATATGAAACTCCTCATTGAGTATCATAGACCTGAGGAGGAACTGCTAAGAGAGAAAGTAACAGAAATGCACAGATTAATTAATGTAAAGTATTACACTGCTAAAAAGAACATGGGATTAGACAGACTTATTGATAATGTTTTGTTGTATGAAAAGAGACTTATTAATCAGAAGAAGACAAAGATTGAAAGAGACGTTTTGGACTTTAAAAATGGCCATGTCTTCACTTGGCCTAGGACTACTAATACTTATGAGCATGGAAACTCTAAAAACCAAAAAGGAATTAGATTGAATGTAACTAGCCATGCTGTTGAACCGACTGTCGCTTCAAGTTTTGAAGCTCCCCCTAGTAATCAGGTGGCTAATAGTGTAAAGGCAAGTGAAAATGTTATTACACATAATGTGAATCTGTATCCTAAAGTAGTGGAGAAAAGAACTACATTAGTATGTACAGAGGACATTGTTCCTACTAATGTTAGAGGCATGGTGGATTGCATTAACACTAAGAATAATGAGTTAAATGTTGTTAAGAAAAAGGTTGTCTCCCTAACTAAAGGACAAGGTAGCGATGTTCAGGAAATAAGGCATGATGTCCCTTTCCCTATACAGTCCCCCAGATTCAGAGGGAGATCCCGCTCCATGAGCAGGGGACGACAAAAAAGAAAAGTAACAGATGTGGAACAGGTAGGGCCGACTATCAAAAAGATGTGGGCCAAATGACGGCATCTTTAGTCATTAACCTTTCTAGTAGAGATTTGACTTTGTATGAAGCACAAGTTTTGGACAAGGGCCTTTCTTTTATCCCGAGTAAAAACAGTGAACTGAGTGAATCAATTATAGATATGAAATTGTTTGCCAGAAATGTACAACTGAGACTGGACTTTGGTACTGCTGACAGTGATAGAGTGTCAGACAGATTTAAACCTGTTAGCACCTACATACCCCCTTTACATCCAGTATTGGAAACTTTTACCAAACTTGTTGAGAGTGATCTACACACATATTACTCCACAAGGGATATAGGAAGATATAAGAAATGTAACAGGAAGAAAAATCTCACGTACTTAGAAAGGAAGGCATTATGGGACCTGAAAATGGATAAAAATATAATTATTACACCAGCTGACAAGGGAGGACCAATTGTGGTAATGAATTATGAACATTACGTTGATAATATGAATATGTTACTAAGCATGGATGGGTCCTACACTAAACTAGATATTAATGAACTAATGATGAAAATATTTAGAGTGTATGACACAATAGATGATTTGTTCAGAAGCAGGCTAATAAAAAAAGATTTTTATAAATTTCTTAAGGTAAATAACCCCCTAATCCCTACACTTAAAGGATTACCAAAAGTTCATAAGGGTCTTGACAACCCCCCTATGAGACCGATAGTCTCTGGAAGTGGCTGGTTAACTGAACCATTCTCATTATTTGTTGAATATCATCTGAGAAAGGTGGTGAATGAGAATCCTTTTGTCTTAAAAGATAGTAAGCATTTTTTATTAAGTCTGTATGAGTTTATATCCACATTAGATGAGAGAATGGAATATTTTATGGTAACACTTGACGTGAAAAGTCTTTTTACAGTGATTCCAAACATTATAGGAATAGAAAGTGTACAGAATTATTTAAAGAAATATACAGAGATGGACACTCAATTCATAGAGTTACTAACTCTGTTTTTAGAAATAATCTTAGAGAACAACATGTTTATATTTGAACATGATATATACATACAGAATGATGTAGCTATGGGCACTTCTTGTGCCAATAGCTACGCCAACATAGTTATGGCTGAGTGGGAGAAAGAAAGTTTATTCCCATCTGAATATTTTAAAGAACATGTACTTTTTTACAAAAGATTTGTGGACGACCTGTTTCTGATATTTGAGGGCAGTGAGCAGTCCCTGTTACTATTTGAGAAAGACATCAATAGATTGACTGACTTTTTAAAGTTTTCTATGAATTATTCTAAAACATTTATTTCTTACTTGGATGTGAATATTATG